>NW_026963324.1:50000-293216 GCF_036588685.1 Mytilus trossulus
TTAAAAAAAAAAGGGGGGCAAAAGGGGGTCTCGGGGAATTTTTTTTTTTTTATTAACGGAACAGAATGGTTAAAAAGGTTTTTTACAATATAAATCAATTGCTTTAAAAAAGCAATTGTAGGGGGTCTTTCCCCCTTTAAAATTAATTGAATTGCGGGGGGGGGGGGTTGTTTGTTTGTTTGTTTGTTGGTTTGTTTGTTTGTTTGTTTCTGTATGGGGTCTATATTATTGTTACCGGAGAAGTTTCATGTTTAGTTTGGAAAGTTTTTATTTTATTTTAGGTACAGCGCGCGCGCCACATCACGTGACACGGGTTTATAATAACGAAAAGATAGTCTTTTTATTTCTTTTTAGGTGGGGACGTTAAACAGACAACATCTATACAGATGGAATGTACACAATGTAATTTCTTTTGTCATTGTAGGAAATTGACATTTTAATGACAGTTCACGGGCAGTGCATGTTTTGGATTTAATTGATCCGGTGTAACTTTTAAACCCATTTATTGATTATATTCTGATATTGTACATTTTTCAGCACCTGTTTGTAACACAGATTAGTATTTCAATCTCGGAGCGGACATTTTGTTGTAGGTTTTTACTGAGATTCACGGACCTAGCAAGCGATTTTTACGGCATTGCCATTTCTTTTCTCTAGGAAAAGCTGTGAGAGATATCTGCACAAAGTTTTTTTATAAACTTTCAGTACATGTATGCCCTGCTGACTGCAAATTTTGAGGTCGATTGTACTTGTAGTTTCAGAGAACATGTGGATTTTTTTTTTCAGAAGTGACGCAAGAACAATATTAAATTTCATTTTTTTCATGAAACATGATTGATTGATCATGATCATGATTGACTGATTACTTGATTGATTGATTGATTGATTGATTGATTGATTGATTGATTGATTGATTAGTTGGTTGGTTAGTTGATTGGTTGGTTGGTTGGTTGGTTGGTTGGTTGGTTGGTTGGTTAAACACGTTGGATAGGGTCAATTGAAACAGCGAAAAAGAAACAAAGAAGATCTTGGACCGTTTATTAAACACATGTGACGGATACATGATTGATTGATCATGATCATGATTGATTGATTGATCATGATCATGATTGATTGATTGATTGATTGATTGATAAGTTGGTTGGTTGGTTGGTTGGTTAAACACTTTGGATAGAGTCAATTGAGACAGCGAAAGAGAAACAAAGATCTTGGACCGTTTTTTAAACACATGAGACGGAAACATGATTGATTGATCATGATCATGATCGATTGATTGATTGATTGATTGATTGATTATTTGGTTTGTTGGTTGGTTGGTTAAACACGTTGGATAGGGTCAATTGAAACAGCGAAAAAGAAACGAAGAAGATCTTGAACCCTATAATTAACACATGAGACGGAAACATGATTGATTGATTGATTGATTGATTGATTGATCATGATCATGATTGATTGATTGATTGATTGATTGATTGATTGATTGATTGGTTGGTTTGTTGGTTGGTTGGTTGGCAAACACACATAAAAAATTTCAAGTAGTGCCCCAAATCACATATGTACATGACCTTGACCTTTGACCTTGTGACCTTTGTCAAGGTCATTGCTTCACAATGTCATTGCAAAAGACCCTATGGGTCAAGGATCTTTTGTTTAAGAGTTTTGCCTAATAATGGCTTTTTATAAACCATCAATGGGGGTTATGTCCCTTACATAATGGTAAAACCAATACAGTCATAATGTAACAAAGTTGCCCCTTGAAGTACTCAACATTTTTCACTGCTTAAATTTTCTGTATCTATAACCATTCAAGAATTATAGGGAAATCAATGACATATGAAAATCTTAAATATGACCTTGACCTTTGACCTTGACCTAATTTTCTTAGTTAGGAATCAGGGGACTCAAATAAAAACATTCCAGGGTTATACGGTTAACGGTTTATGAGTTAAAAAAACATACCGACAAATTTATTCCGTAAAGGTAGATAACTCCTATAAAATTTCATCGAATCGCTTCGATCCAAATTAGTCAAAAATTCCTGAGGATGTAACGAACAATTTGTAAAAAGAATTTTGTCGCTTTCTTATTTTGTTACGAAGGAGATGCACACACATGACAAACAGTGAATAGGGAGATAACTCTTACAAAGAAAATGGTTGGGCTTAGCAGGGTGAAATTTAAAAGCGCATAAACTATACGATACAATATGAAAAAAATCTAAGCGACATATTGCGAAACAAACATTTATCGCAAGAACAAAATTTGGCGGAAGAAAAAAATAATAATAATAATAATAATCAGAACAAATACAATAGGCTTTCCACAGAAAAGTGGAAAGACCTAATAATAATACAAATCAGAACAAATACAATAGGCTTTCCACAGAAAAGTGGAAAGACCTAATAATATGGAAAAAACTGGAGTTGTCGTTCGTTTAACGTTGATAGGATAGATAGCACACAACCTACATTCAGTTGTAAGTGGAGGGTTTAAAAAAAAAAGGGGGGCAAAAGGGGGTCTCGGGGATTTTTTTTTTTTTTATTAACGGAACAGAATGGTTAAAAAGGTTTTTTACAATATAAATCAATTGCTTTAAAAAAGCAATTGTAGGGGGTCTTTTCCCCTTTAAAATTAATTGAATTGCGGGGGGGGGGGGGGTTGTTTGTTTGTTTGTTTGTTTGTTTGTTTGTTTGTTTGTTTCTGTATGGGGTCTATATTATTGTTACCGGAGAAGTTTCATGTTTAGTTTGGAAAGTTTTTATTTTATTTTAGGTACAGCGCGCGCGCCACATCACGTGACACGGGTTTATAATAACGAAAAGATAGTCTTTTTATTTCTTTTTAGGTGGGGACGTTAAACAGACAACATCTATACAGATGGAATGTACACAATGTAATTTCTTTTGTCATTGTAGGAAATTGACATTTTAATGACAGTTCACGGGCAGTGCATGTTTTGGATTTAATTGATCCGGTGTAACTTTTAAACCCATTTATTGATTATATTCTGATATTGTACATTTTTCAGCACCTGTTTGTAACACAGATTAGTATTTCAATCTCGGAGCGGACATTTTGTTGTAGGTTTTTACTGAGATTCACGGACCTAGCAAGCGATTTTTACGGCATTGCCATTTCTTTTCTCTAGGAAAAGCTGTGAGAGATATCTGCACAAAGTTTTTTTATAAACTTTCAGTACATGTATGCCCTGCTGACTGCAAATTTTGAGGTCGATTGTACTTGTAGTTTCAGAGAACATGTGGATTTTTTTTTTCAGAAGTGACGCAAGAACAATATTAAATTTCATTTTTTTCATGAAACATGATTGATTGATCATGATCATGATTGACTGATTACTTGATTGATTGATTGATTGATTGATTGATTGATTGATTGATTGATTGATTAGTTGGTTGGTTAGTTGGTTGGTTGGTTGGTTGGTTGGTTGGTTGGTTGGTTGGTTGGTTAAACACGTTGGATAGGGTCAATTGAAACAGCGAAAAAGAAACAAAGAAGATCTTGGACCGTTTATTAAACACATGTGACGGATACATGATTGATTGATCATGATCATGATTGATTGATTGATCATGATCATGATTGATTGATTGATTGATTGATTGATAAGTTGGTTGGTTGGTTGGTTGGTTAAACACTTTGGATAGAGTCAATTGAGACAGCGAAAGAGAAACAAAGATCTTGGACCGTTTTTTAAACACATGAGACGGAAACATGATTGATTGATCATGATCATGATCGATTGATTGATTGATTGATTGATTGATTATTTGGTTTGTTGGTTGGTTGGTTAAACACGTTGGATAGGGTCAATTGAAACAGCGAAAAAGAAACGAAGAAGATCTTGAACCCTATAATTAACACATGAGACGGAAACATGATTGATTGATTGATTGATTGATTGATTGATCATGATCATGATTGATTGATTGATTGATTGATTGATTGATTGATTGGTTGGTTGGTTGGTTGGTTGGTTGGTTGGCAAACACACATAAAAAATTTCAAGTAGTGCCCCAAATCACATATGTACATGACCTTGACCTTTGACCTTGTGACCTTTGTCAAGGTCATTGCTTCACAATGTCATTGCAAAAGACCCTATGGGTCAAGGATCTTTTGTTTAAGAGTTTTGCCTAATAATGGCTTTTTATAAACCATCAATGGGGGTTATGTCCCTTACATAATGGTAAAACCAATACAGTCATAATGTAACAAAGTTGCCCCTTGAAGTACTCAACATTTTTCACTGCTTAAATTTTCTGTATCTATAACCATTCAAGAATTATAGGGAAATCAATGACATATGAAAATCTTAAATATGACCTTGACCTTTGACCTTGACCTAATTTTCTTAGTTAGGAATCAGGGGACTCAAATAAAAACATTCCAGGGTTATACGGTTAACGGTTTATGAGTTAAAAAAACATACCGACAAATTTATTCCGTAAAGGTAGATAACTCCTATAAAATTTCATCGAATCGCTTCGATCCAAATTAGTCAAAAATTCCTGAGGATGTAACGAACAATTTGTAAAAAGAATTTTGTCGCTTTCTTATTTTGTTACGAAGGAGATGCACACACATGACAAACAGTGAATAGGGAGATAACTCTTACAAAGAAAATGGTTGGGCTTAGCAGGGTGAAATTTAAAAGCGCATAAACTATACGATACAATATGAAAAAAATCTAAGCGACATATTGCGAAACAAACATTTATCGCAAGAACAAAATTTGGCGGAAGAAAAAAATAATAATAATAATAATAATCAGAACAAATACAATAGGCTTTCCACAGAAAAGTGGAAAGACCTAATAATAATACAAATCAGAACAAATACAATAGGCTTTCCACAGAAAAGTGGAAAGACCTAATAATATGGAAAAAACTGGAGTTGTCGTTCGTTTAACGTTGATAGGATAGATAGCACACAACCTACATTCAGTTGTAAGTGGAGGGTTTAAAAAAAAAAGGGGGGCAAAAGGGGGTCTCGGGGATTTTTTTTTTTTTTATTAACGGAACAGAATGGTTAAAAAGGTTTTTTACAATATAAATCAATTGCTTTAAAAAAGCAATTGTAGGGGGTCTTTTCCCCTTTAAAATTAATTGAATTGCGGGGGGGGGGGGGGTTGTTTGTTTGTTTGTTTGTTTGTTTGTTTGTTTGTTTGTTTCTGTATGGGGTCTATATTATTGTTACCGGAGAAGTTTCATGTTTAGTTTGGAAAGTTTTTATTTTATTTTAGGTACAGCGCGCGCGCCACATCACGTGACACGGGTTTATAATAACGAAAAGATAGTCTTTTTATTTCTTTTTAGGTGGGGACGTTAAACAGACAACATCTATACAGATGGAATGTACACAATGTAATTTCTTTTGTCATTGTAGGAAATTGACATTTTAATGACAGTTCACGGGCAGTGCATGTTTTGGATTTAATTGATCCGGTGTAACTTTTAAACCCATTTATTGATTATATTCTGATATTGTACATTTTTCAGCACCTGTTTGTAACACAGATTAGTATTTCAATCTCGGAGCGGACATTTTGTTGTAGGTTTTTACTGAGATTCACGGACCTAGCAAGCGATTTTTACGGCATTGCCATTTCTTTTCTCTAGGAAAAGCTGTGAGAGATATCTGCACAAAGTTTTTTTATAAACTTTCAGTACATGTATGCCCTGCTGACTGCAAATTTTGAGGTCGATTGTACTTGTAGTTTCAGAGAACATGTGGATTTTTTTTTTCAGAAGTGACGCAAGAACAATATTAAATTTCATTTTTTTCATGAAACATGATTGATTGATCATGATCATGATTGACTGATTACTTGATTGATTGATTGATTGATTGATTGATTGATTGATTGATTGATTGATTAGTTGGTTGGTTAGTTGGTTGGTTGGTTGGTTGGTTGGTTGGTTGGTTGGTTAAACACGTTGGATAGGGTCAATTGAAACAGCGAAAAAGAAACAAAGAAGATCTTGGACCGTTTATTAAACACATGTGACGGATACATGATTGATTGATCATGATCATGATTGATTGATTGATCATGATCATGATTGATTGATTGATTGATTGATTGATAAGTTGGTTGGTTGGTTGGTTGGTTAAACACTTTGGATAGAGTCAATTGAGACAGCGAAAGAGAAACAAAGATCTTGGACCGTTTTTTAAACACATGAGACGGAAACATGATTGATTGATCATGATCATGATCGATTGATTGATTGATTGATTGATTGATTATTTGGTTTGTTGGTTGGTTGGTTAAACACGTTGGATAGGGTCAATTGAAACAGCGAAAAAGAAACGAAGAAGATCTTGAACCCTATAATTAACACATGAGACGGAAACATGATTGATTGATTGATTGATTGATTGATTGATCATGATCATGATTGATTGATTGATTGATTGATTGATTGATTGATTGGTTGGTTGGTTGGTTGGTTGGTTGGCAAACACACATAAAAAATTTCAAGTAGTGCCCCAAATCACATATGTACATGACCTTGACCTTTGACCTTGTGACCTTTGTCAAGGTCATTGCTTCACAATGTCATTGCAAAAGACCCTATGGGTCAAGGATCTTTTGTTTAAGAGTTTTGCCTAATAATGGCTTTTTATAAACCATCAATGGGGGTTATGTCCCTTACATAATGGTAAAACCAATACAGTCATAATGTAACAAAGTTGCCCCTTGAAGTACTCAACATTTTTCACTGCTTAAATTTTCTGTATCTATAACCATTCAAGAATTATAGGGAAATCAATGACATATGAAAATCTTAAATATGACCTTGACCTTTGACCTTGACCTAATTTTCTTAGTTAGGAATCAGGGGACTCAAATAAAAACATTCCAGGGTTATACGGTTAACGGTTTATGAGTTAAAAAAACATACCGACAAATTTATTCCGTAAAGGTAGATAACTCCTATAAAATTTCATCGAATCGCTTCGATCCAAATTAGTCAAAAATTCCTGAGGATGTAACGAACAATTTGTAAAAAGAATTTTGTCGCTTTCTTATTTTGTTACGAAGGAGATGCACACACATGACAAACAGTGAATAGGGAGATAACTCTTACAAAGAAAATGGTTGGGCTTAGCAGGGTGAAATTTAAAAGCGCATAAACTATACGATACAATATGAAAAAAATCTAAGCGACATATTGCGAAACAAACATTTATCGCAAGAACAAAATTTGGCGGAAGAAAAAAATAATAATAATAATAATAATCAGAACAAATACAATAGGCTTTCCACAGAAAAGTGGAAAGACCTAATAATAATAAAAATCAGAACAAATACAATAGGCTTTCCACAGAAAAGTGGAAAGACCTAATAATATGGAAAAAAACTGGAGTTGTCGTTCGTTTAACGTTGATAGGATAGATAGCACACAACCTACATTCAGTTGTAAGTGGAGGGTTTAAAAAAAAAAGGGGGGCAAAAGGGGGTCTCGGGGAATTTTTTTTTTTTTATTAACGGAACAGAATGGTTAAAAAGGTTTTTTACAATATAAATCAATTGCTTTAAAAAAGCAATTGTAGGGGGTCTTTCCCCCTTTAAAATTAATTGAATTGCGGGGGGGGGGGGGGGGGGGTTGTTTGTTTGTTTGTTTGTTTGTTTGTTTGTTTGTTTGTTTCTGTATGGGGTCTATATTATTGTTACCGGAGAAGTTTCATGTTTAGTTTGGAAAGTTTTTATTTTATTTTAGGTACAGCGCGCGCGCCACATCACGTGACACGGGTTTATAATAACGAAAAGATAGTCTTTTTATTTCTTTTTAGGTGGGGACGTTAAACAGACAACATCTATACAGATGGAATGTACACAATGTAATTTCTTTTGTCATTGTAGGAAATTGACATTTTAATGACAGTTCACGGGCAGTGCATGTTTTGGATTTAATTGATCCGGTGTAACTTTTAAACCCATTTATTGATTATATTCTGATATTGTACATTTTTCAGCACCTGTTTGTAACACAGATTAGTATTTCAATCTCGGAGCGGACATTTTGTTGTAGGTTTTTACTGAGATTCACGGACCTAGCAAGCGATTTTTACGGCATTGCCATTTCTTTTCTCTAGGAAAAGCTGTGAGAGATATCTGCACAAAGTTTTTTTATAAACTTTCAGTACATGTATGCCCTGCTGACTGCAAATTTTGAGGTCGATTGTACTTGTAGTTTCAGAGAACATGTGGATTTTTTTTTTCAGAAGTGACGCAAGAACAATATTAAATTTCATTTTTTTCATGAAACATGATTGATTGATCATGATCATGATTGACTGATTACTTGATTGATTGATTGATTGATTGATTGATTGATTGATTGATTGATTGATTGATTGATTGATTAGTTGGTTGGTTAGTTGGTTGGTTGGTTGGTTGGTTGGTTGGTTGGTTGGTTGGTTGGTTAAACACGTTGGATAGGGTCAATTGAAACAGCGAAAAAGAAACAAAGAAGATCTTGGACCGTTTATTAAACACATGTGACGGATACATGATTGATTGATCATGATCATGATTGATTGATTGATCATGATCATGATTGATTGATTGATTGATAAGTTGGTTGGTTGGTTGGTTGGTTAAACACTTTGGATAGAGTCAATTGAGACAGCGAAAGAGAAACAAAGATCTTGGACCGTTTTTTAAACACATGAGACGGAAACATGATTGATTGATCATGATCATGATCGATTGATTGATTGATTGATTGATTGATTATTTGGTTTGTTGGTTGGTTGGTTAAACACGTTGGATAGGGTCAATTGAAACAGCGAAAAAGAAACGAAGAAGATCTTGAACCCTATAATTAACACATGAGACGGAAACATGATTGATTGATTGATTGATTGATTGATTGATCATGATCATGATTGATTGATTGATTGATTGATTGATTGGTTGGTTGGTTGGTTGGTTGGTTGGCAAACACACATAAAAAATTTCAAGTAGTGCCCCAAATCACATATGTACATGACCTTGACCTTTGACCTTGTGACCTTTGTCAAGGTCATTGCTTCACAATGTCATTGCAAAAGACCCTATGGGTCAAGGATCTTTTGTTTAAGAGTTTTGCCTAATAATGGCTTTTTATAAACCATCAATGGGGGTTATGTCCCTTACATAATGGTAAAACCAATACAGTCATAATGTAACAAAGTTGCCCCTTGAAGTACTCAACATTTTTCACTGCTTAAATTTTCTGTATCTATAACCATTCAAGAATTATAGGGAAATCAATGACATATGAAAATCTTAAATATGACCTTGACCTTTGACCTTGACCTAATTTTCTTAGTTAGGAATCAGGGGACTCAAATAAAAACATTCCAGGGTTATACGGTTAACGGTTTATGAGTTAAAAAAACATACCGACAAATTTATTCCGTAAAGGTAGATAACTCCTATAAAATTTCATCGAATCGCTTCGATCCAAATTAGTCAAAAATTCCTGAGGATGTAACGAACAATTTGTAAAAAGAATTTTGTCGCTTTCTTATTTTGTTACGAAGGAGATGCACACACATGACAAACAGTGAATAGGGAGATAACTCTTACAAAGAAAATGGTTGGGCTTAGCAGGGTGAAATTTAAAAGCGCATAAACTATACGATACAATATGAAAAAAATCTAAGCGACATATTGCGAAACAAACATTTATCGCAAGAACAAAATTTGGCGGAAGAAAAAAATAATAATAATAATAATAATCAGAACAAATACAATAGGCTTTCCACAGAAAAGTGGAAAGACCTAATAATAATAAAAATCAGAACAAATACAATAGGCTTTCCACAGAAAAGTGGAAAGACCTAATAATATGGAAAAAAACTGGAGTTGTCGTTCGTTTAACGTTGATAGGATAGATAGCACACAACCTACATTCAGTTGTAAGTGGAGGGTTTAAAAAAAAAAGGGGGGCAAAAGGGGGTCTCGGGGAATTTTTTTTTTTTTATTAACGGAACAGAATGGTTAAAAAGGTTTTTTACAATATAAATCAATTGCTTTAAAAAAGCAATTGTAGGGGGTCTTTCCCCCTTTAAAATTAATTGAATTGCGGGGGGGGGGGGGTTGTTTGTTTGTTTGTTTGTTTGTTTGTTTGTTTGTTTGTTTCTGTATGGGGTCTATATTATTGTTACCGGAGAAGTTTCATGTTTAGTTTGGAAAGTTTTTATTTTATTTTAGGTACAGCGCGCGCGCCACATCACGTGACACGGGTTTATAATAACGAAAAGATAGTCTTTTTATTTCTTTTTAGGTGGGGACGTTAAACAGACAACATCTATACAGATGGAATGTACACAATGTAATTTCTTTTGTCATTGTAGGAAATTGACATTTTAATGACAGTTCACGGGCAGTGCATGTTTTGGATTTAATTGATCCGGTGTAACTTTTAAACCCATTTATTGATTATATTCTGATATTGTACATTTTTCAGCACCTGTTTGTAACACAGATTAGTATTTCAATCTCGGAGCGGACATTTTGTTGTAGGTTTTTACTGAGATTCACGGACCTAGCAAGCGATTTTTACGGCATTGCCATTTCTTTTCTCTAGGAAAAGCTGTGAGAGATATCTGCACAAAGTTTTTTTATAAACTTTCAGTACATGTATGCCCTGCTGACTGCAAATTTTGAGGTCGATTGTACTTGTAGTTTCAGAGAACATGTGGATTTTTTTTTTCAGAAGTGACGCAAGAACAATATTAAATTTCATTTTTTTCATGAAACATGATTGATTGATCATGATCATGATTGACTGATTACTTGATTGATTGATTGATTGATTGATTGATTGATTGATTGATTGATTGATTGATTGATTAGTTGGTTGGTTAGTTGGTTGGTTGGTTGGTTGGTTGGTTGGTTGGTTGGTTGGTTGGTTAAACACGTTGGATAGGGTCAATTGAAACAGCGAAAAAGAAACAAAGAAGATCTTGGACCGTTTATTAAACACATGTGACGGATACATGATTGATTGATCATGATCATGATTGATTGATTGATCATGATCATGATTGATTGATTGATTGATTGATTGATAAGTTGGTTGGTTGGTTGGTTGGTTAAACACTTTGGATAGAGTCAATTGAGACAGCGAAAGAGAAACAAAGATCTTGGACCGTTTTTTAAACACATGAGACGGAAACATGATTGATTGATCATGATCATGATCGATTGATTGATTGATTGATTGATTGATTATTTGGTTTGTTGGTTGGTTGGTTAAACACGTTGGATAGGGTCAATTGAAACAGCGAAAAAGAAACGAAGAAGATCTTGAACCCTATAATTAACACATGAGACGGAAACATGATTGATTGATTGATTGATTGATTGATTGATCATGATCATGATTGATTGATTGATTGATTGATTGATTGGTTGGTTGGTTGGTTGGTTGGTTGGCAAACACACATAAAAAATTTCAAGTAGTGCCCCAAATCACATATGTACATGACCTTGACCTTTGACCTTGTGACCTTTGTCAAGGTCATTGCTTCACAATGTCATTGCAAAAGACCCTATGGGTCAAGGATCTTTTGTTTAAGAGTTTTGCCTAATAATGGCTTTTTATAAACCATCAATGGGGGTTATGTCCCTTACATAATGGTAAAACCAATACAGTCATAATGTAACAAAGTTGCCCCTTGAAGTACTCAACATTTTTCACTGCTTAAATTTTCTGTATCTATAACCATTCAAGAATTATAGGGAAATCAATGACATATGAAAATCTTAAATATGACCTTGACCTTTGACCTTGACCTAATTTTCTTAGTTAGGAATCAGGGGACTCAAATAAAAACATTCCAGGGTTATACGGTTAACGGTTTATGAGTTAAAAAAACATACCGACAAATTTATTCCGTAAAGGTAGATAACTCCTATAAAATTTCATCGAATCGCTTCGATCCAAATTAGTCAAAAATTCCTGAGGATGTAACGAACAATTTGTAAAAAGAATTTTGTCGCTTTCTTATTTTGTTACGAAGGAGATGCACACACATGACAAACAGTGAATAGGGAGATAACTCTTACAAAGAAAATGGTTGGGCTTAGCAGGGTGAAATTTAAAAGCGCATAAACTATACGATACAATATGAAAAAAATCTAAGCGACATATTGCGAAACAAACATTTATCGCAAGAACAAAATTTGGCGGAAGAAAAAAATAATAATAATAATAATAATCAGAACAAATACAATAGGCTTTCCACAGAAAAGTGGAAAGACCTAATAATAATAAAAATCAGAACAAATACAATAGGCTTTCCACAGAAAAGTGGAAAGACCTAATAATATGGAAAAAAACTGGAGTTGTCGTTCGTTTAACGTTGATAGGATAGATAGCACACAACCTACATTCAGTTGTAAGTGGAGGGTTTAAAAAAAAAAGGGGGGCAAAAGGGGGTCTCGGGGAATTTTTTTTTTTTTATTAACGGAACAGAATGGTTAAAAAGGTTTTTTACAATATAAATCAATTGCTTTAAAAAAGCAATTGTAGGGGGTCTTTCCCCCTTTAAAATTAATTGAATTGCGGGGGGGGGGGGGGGTTGTTTGTTTGTTTGTTTGTTTGTTTGTTTGTTTGTTTGTTTCTGTATGGGGTCTATATTATTGTTACCGGAGAAGTTTCATGTTTAGTTTGGAAAGTTTTTATTTTATTTTAGGTACAGCGCGCGCGCCACATCACGTGACACGGGTTTATAATAACGAAAAGATAGTCTTTTTATTTCTTTTTAGGTGGGGACGTTAAACAGACAACATCTATACAGATGGAATGTACACAATGTAATTTCTTTTGTCATTGTAGGAAATTGACATTTTAATGACAGTTCACGGGCAGTGCATGTTTTGGATTTAATTGATCCGGTGTAACTTTTAAACCCATTTATTGATTATATTCTGATATTGTACATTTTTCAGCACCTGTTTGTAACACAGATTAGTATTTCAATCTCGGAGCGGACATTTTGTTGTAGGTTTTTACTGAGATTCACGGACCTAGCAAGCGATTTTTACGGCATTGCCATTTCTTTTCTCTAGGAAAAGCTGTGAGAGATATCTGCACAAAGTTTTTTTATAAACTTTCAGTACATGTATGCCCTGCTGACTGCAAATTTTGAGGTCGATTGTACTTGTAGTTTCAGAGAACATGTGGATTTTTTTTTTCAGAAGTGACGCAAGAACAATATTAAATTTCATTTTTTTCATGAAACATGATTGATTGATCATGATCATGATTGACTGATTACTTGATTGATTGATTGATTGATTGATTGATTGATTGATTGATTGATTGATTGATTGATTAGTTGGTTGGTTAGTTGGTTGGTTGGTTGGTTGGTTGGTTGGTTGGTTGGTTGGTTGGTTAAACACGTTGGATAGGGTCAATTGAAACAGCGAAAAAGAAACAAAGAAGATCTTGGACCGTTTATTAAACACATGTGACGGATACATGATTGATTGATCATGATCATGATTGATTGATTGATCATGATCATGATTGATTGATTGATTGATTGATTGATAAGTTGGTTGGTTGGTTGGTTGGTTAAACACTTTGGATAGAGTCAATTGAGACAGCGAAAGAGAAACAAAGATCTTGGACCGTTTTTTAAACACATGAGACGGAAACATGATTGATTGATCATGATCATGATCGATTGATTGATTGATTGATTGATTGATTATTTGGTTTGTTGGTTGGTTGGTTAAACACGTTGGATAGGGTCAATTGAAACAGCGAAAAAGAAACGAAGAAGATCTTGAACCCTATAATTAACACATGAGACGGAAACATGATTGATTGATTGATTGATTGATTGATTGATCATGATCATGATTGATTGATTGATTGATTGATTGATTGGTTGGTTGGTTGGTTGGTTGGTTGGCAAACACACATAAAAAATTTCAAGTAGTGCCCCAAATCACATATGTACATGACCTTGACCTTTGACCTTGTGACCTTTGTCAAGGTCATTGCTTCACAATGTCATTGCAAAAGACCCTATGGGTCAAGGATCTTTTGTTTAAGAGTTTTGCCTAATAATGGCTTTTTATAAACCATCAATGGGGGTTATGTCCCTTACATAATGGTAAAACCAATACAGTCATAATGTAACAAAGTTGCCCCTTGAAGTACTCAACATTTTTCACTGCTTAAATTTTCTGTATCTATAACCATTCAAGAATTATAGGGAAATCAATGACATATGAAAATCTTAAATATGACCTTGACCTTTGACCTTGACCTAATTTTCTTAGTTAGGAATCAGGGGACTCAAATAAAAACATTCCAGGGTTATACGGTTAACGGTTTATGAGTTAAAAAAACATACCGACAAATTTATTCCGTAAAGGTAGATAACTCCTATAAAATTTCATCGAATCGCTTCGATCCAAATTAGTCAAAAATTCCTGAGGATGTAACGAACAATTTGTAAAAAGAATTTTGTCGCTTTCTTATTTTGTTACGAAGGAGATGCACACACATGACAAACAGTGAATAGGGAGATAACTCTTACAAAGAAAATGGTTGGGCTTAGCAGGGTGAAATTTAAAAGCGCATAAACTATACGATACAATATGAAAAAAATCTAAGCGACATATTGCGAAACAAACATTTATCGCAAGAACAAAATTTGGCGGAAGAAAAAAATAATAATAATAATAATAATCAGAACAAATACAATAGGCTTTCCACAGAAAAGTGGAAAGACCTAATAATAATAAAAATCAGAACAAATACAATAGGCTTTCCACAGAAAAGTGGAAAGACCTAATAATATGGAAAAAAACTGGAGTTGTCGTTCGTTTAACGTTGATAGGATAGATAGCACACAACCTACATTCAGTTGTAAGTGGAGGGTTTAAAAAAAAAAGGGGGGCAAAAGGGGGTCTCGGGGAATTTTTTTTTTTTTATTAACGGAACAGAATGGTTAAAAAGGTTTTTTACAATATAAATCAATTGCTTTAAAAAAGCAATTGTAGGGGGTCTTTCCCCCTTTAAAATTAATTGAATTGCGGGGGGGGGGGGGGTTGTTTGTTTGTTTGTTTGTTTGTTTGTTTGTTTGTTTGTTTGTTTGTTTGTTTGTTTGTTTCTGTATGGGGTCTATATTATTGTTACCGGAGAAGTTTCATGTTTAGTTTGGAAAGTTTTTATTTTATTTTAGGTACAGCGCGCGCGCCACATCACGTGACACGGGTTTATAATAACGAAAAGATAGTCTTTTTATTTCTTTTTAGGTGGGGACGTTAAACAGACAACATCTATACAGATGGAATGTACACAATGTAATTTCTTTTGTCATTGTAGGAAATTGACATTTTAATGACAGTTCACGGGCAGTGCATGTTTTGGATTTAATTGATCCGGTGTAACTTTTAAACCCATTTATTGATTATATTCTGATATTGTACATTTTTCAGCACCTGTTTGTAACACAGATTAGTATTTCAATCTCGGAGCGGACATTTTGTTGTAGGTTTTTACTGAGATTCACGGACCTAGCAAGCGATTTTTACGGCATTGCCATTTCTTTTCTCTAGGAAAAGCTGTGAGAGATATCTGCACAAAGTTTTTTTATAAACTTTCAGTACATGTATGCCCTGCTGACTGCAAATTTTGAGGTCGATTGTACTTGTAGTTTCAGAGAACATGTGGATTTTTTTTTTCAGAAGTGACGCAAGAACAATATTAAATTTCATTTTTTTCATGAAACATGATTGATTGATCATGATCATGATTGACTGATTACTTGATTGATTGATTGATTGATTGATTGATTGATTGATTGATTGATTGATTGATTGATTAGTTGGTTGGTTAGTTGGTTGGTTGGTTGGTTGGTTGGTTGGTTGGTTGGTTGGTTGGTTAAACACGTTGGATAGGGTCAATTGAAACAGCGAAAAAGAAACAAAGAAGATCTTGGACCGTTTATTAAACACATGTGACGGATACATGATTGATTGATCATGATCATGATTGATTGATTGATCATGATCATGATTGATTGATTGATTGATTGATTGATAAGTTGGTTGGTTGGTTGGTTGGTTAAACACTTTGGATAGAGTCAATTGAGACAGCGAAAGAGAAACAAAGATCTTGGACCGTTTTTTAAACACATGAGACGGAAACATGATTGATTGATCATGATCATGATCGATTGATTGATTGATTGATTGATTGATTATTTGGTTTGTTGGTTGGTTGGTTAAACACGTTGGATAGGGTCAATTGAAACAGCGAAAAAGAAACGAAGAAGATCTTGAACCCTATAATTAACACATGAGACGGAAACATGATTGATTGATTGATTGATTGATTGATTGATCATGATCATGATTGATTGATTGATTGATTGATTGATTGGTTGGTTGGTTGGTTGGTTGGTTGGCAAACACACATAAAAAATTTCAAGTAGTGCCCCAAATCACATATGTACATGACCTTGACCTTTGACCTTGTGACCTTTGTCAAGGTCATTGCTTCACAATGTCATTGCAAAAGACCCTATGGGTCAAGGATCTTTTGTTTAAGAGTTTTGCCTAATAATGGCTTTTTATAAACCATCAATGGGGGTTATGTCCCTTACATAATGGTAAAACCAATACAGTCATAATGTAACAAAGTTGCCCCTTGAAGTACTCAACATTTTTCACTGCTTAAATTTTCTGTATCTATAACCATTCAAGAATTATAGGGAAATCAATGACATATGAAAATCTTAAATATGACCTTGACCTTTGACCTTGACCTAATTTTCTTAGTTAGGAATCAGGGGACTCAAATAAAAACATTCCAGGGTTATACGGTTAACGGTTTATGAGTTAAAAAAACATACCGACAAATTTATTCCGTAAAGGTAGATAACTCCTATAAAATTTCATCGAATCGCTTCGATCCAAATTAGTCAAAAATTCCTGAGGATGTAACGAACAATTTGTAAAAAGAATTTTGTCGCTTTCTTATTTTGTTACGAAGGAGATGCACACACATGACAAACAGTGAATAGGGAGATAACTCTTACAAAGAAAATGGTTGGGCTTAGCAGGGTGAAATTTAAAAGCGCATAAACTATACGATACAATATGAAAAAAATCTAAGCGACATATTGCGAAACAAACATTTATCGCAAGAACAAAATTTGGCGGAAGAAAAAAATAATAATAATAATAATAATCAGAACAAATACAATAGGCTTTCCACAGAAAAGTGGAAAGACCTAATAATAATAAAAATCAGAACAAATACAATAGGCTTTCCACAGAAAAGTGGAAAGACCTAATAATATGGAAAAAAACTGGAGTTGTCGTTCGTTTAACGTTGATAGGATAGATAGCACACAACCTACATTCAGTTGTAAGTGGAGGGTTTAAAAAAAAAAGGGGGGCAAAAGGGGGTCTCGGGGAATTTTTTTTTTTTTATTAACGGAACAGAATGGTTAAAAAGGTTTTTTACAATATAAATCAATTGCTTTAAAAAAGCAATTGTAGGGGGTCTTTCCCCCTTTAAAATTAATTGAATTGCGGGGGGGGGGGGGGTTGTTTGTTTGTTTGTTTGTTTGTTTGTTTGTTTGTTTGTTTCTGTATGGGGTCTATATTATTGTTACCGGAGAAGTTTCATGTTTAGTTTGGAAAGTTTTTATTTTATTTTAGGTACAGCGCGCGCGCCACATCACGTGACACGGGTTTATAATAACGAAAAGATAGTCTTTTTATTTCTTTTTAGGTGGGGACGTTAAACAGACAACATCTATACAGATGGAATGTACACAATGTAATTTCTTTTGTCATTGTAGGAAATTGACATTTTAATGACAGTTCACGGGCAGTGCATGTTTTGGATTTAATTGATCCGGTGTAACTTTTAAACCCATTTATTGATTATATTCTGATATTGTACATTTTTCAGCACCTGTTTGTAACACAGATTAGTATTTCAATCTCGGAGCGGACATTTTGTTGTAGGTTTTTACTGAGATTCACGGACCTAGCAAGCGATTTTTACGGCATTGCCATTTCTTTTCTCTAGGAAAAGCTGTGAGAGATATCTGCACAAAGTTTTTTTATAAACTTTCAGTACATGTATGCCCTGCTGACTGCAAATTTTGAGGTCGATTGTACTTGTAGTTTCAGAGAACATGTGGATTTTTTTTTTCAGAAGTGACGCAAGAACAATATTAAATTTCATTTTTTTCATGAAACATGATTGATTGATCATGATCATGATTGACTGATTACTTGATTGATTGATTGATTGATTGATTGATTGATTGATTGATTGATTGATTGATTGATTAGTTGGTTGGTTAGTTGGTTGGTTGGTTGGTTGGTTGGTTGGTTGGTTGGTTGGTTGGTTAAACACGTTGGATAGGGTCAATTGAAACAGCGAAAAAGAAACAAAGAAGATCTTGGACCGTTTATTAAACACATGTGACGGATACATGATTGATTGATCATGATCATGATTGATTGATTGATCATGATCATGATTGATTGATTGATTGATTGATTGATAAGTTGGTTGGTTGGTTGGTTGGTTAAACACTTTGGATAGAGTCAATTGAGACAGCGAAAGAGAAACAAAGATCTTGGACCGTTTTTTAAACACATGAGACGGAAACATGATTGATTGATCATGATCATGATCGATTGATTGATTGATTGATTGATTGATTATTTGGTTTGTTGGTTGGTTGGTTAAACACGTTGGATAGGGTCAATTGAAACAGCGAAAAAGAAACGAAGAAGATCTTGAACCCTATAATTAACACATGAGACGGAAACATGATTGATTGATTGATTGATTGATTGATTGATCATGATCATGATTGATTGATTGATTGATTGATTGATTGATTGATTGATTGGTTGGTTGGTTGGTTGGTTGGTTGGCAAACACACATAAAAAATTTCAAGTAGTGCCCCAAATCACATATGTACATGACCTTGACCTTTGACCTTGTGACCTTTGTCAAGGTCATTGCTTCACAATGTCATTGCAAAAGACCCTATGGGTCAAGGATCTTTTGTTTAAGAGTTTTGCCTAATAATGGCTTTTTATAAACCATCAATGGGGGTTATGTCCCTTACATAATGGTAAAACCAATACAGTCATAATGTAACAAAGTTGCCCCTTGAAGTACTCAACATTTTTCACTGCTTAAATTTTCTGTATCTATAACCATTCAAGAATTATAGGGAAATCAATGACATATGAAAATCTTAAATATGACCTTGACCTTTGACCTTGACCTAATTTTCTTAGTTAGGAATCAGGGGACTCAAATAAAAACATTCCAGGGTTATACGGTTAACGGTTTATGAGTTAAAAAACATACCGACAAATTTATTCCGTAAAGGTAGATAACTCCTATAAAATTTCATCGAATCGCTTCGATCCAAATTAGTCAAAAATTCCTGAGGATGTAACGAACAATTTGTAAAAAGAATTTTGTCGCTTTCTTATTTTGTTACGAAGGAGATGCACACACATGACAAACAGTGAATAGGGAGATAACTCTTACAAAGAAAATGGTTGGGCTTAGCAGGGTGAAATTTAAAAGCGCATAAACTATACGATACAATATGAAAAAAATCTAAGCGACATATTGCGAAACAAACATTTATCGCAAGAACAAAATTTGGCGGAAGAAAAAAATAATAATAATAATAATAATCAGAACAAATACAATAGGCTTTCCACAGAAAAGTGGAAAGACCTAATAATAATACAAATCAGAACAAATACAATAGGCTTTCCACAGAAAAGTGGAAAGACCTAATAATATGGAAAAAACTGGAGTTGTCGTTCGTTTAACGTTGATAGGATAGATAGCACACAACCTACATTCAGTTGTAAGTGGAGGGTTTAAAAAAAAAAGGGGGGCAAAAGGGGGTCTCGGGGAATTTTTTTTTTTTTATTAACGGAACAGAATGGTTAAAAAGGTTTTTTACAATATAAATCAATTGCTTTAAAAAAGCAATTGTAGGGGGTCTTTCCCCCTTTAAAATTAATTGAATTGCGGGGGGGGGGGTTGTTTGTTTGTTTGTTTGTTTGTTTGTTTGTTTGTTTGTTTCTGTATGGGGTCTATATTATTGTTACCGGAGAAGTTTCATGTTTAGTTTGGAAAGTTTTTATTTTATTTTAGGTACAGCGCGCGCCACATCACGTGACACGGGTTTATAATAACGAAAAGATAGTCTTTTTATTTCTTTTTAGGTGGGGACGTTAAACAGACAACATCTATACAGATGGAATGTACACAATGTAATTTCTTTTGTCATTGTAGGAAATTGACATTTTAATGACAGTTCACGGGCAGTGCATGTTTTGGATTTAATTGATCCGGTGTAACTTTTAAACCCATTTATTGATTATATTCTGATATTGTACATTTTTCAGCACCTGTTTGTAACACAGATTAGTATTTCAATCTCGGAGCGGACATTTTGTTGTAGGTTTTTACTGAGATTCACGGACCTAGCAAGCGATTTTTACGGCATTGCCATTTCTTTTCTCTAGGAAAAGCTGTGAGAGATATCTGCACAAAGTTTTTTTATAAACTTTCAGTACATGTATGCCCTGCTGACTGCAAATTTTGAGGTCGATTGTACTTGTAGTTTCAGAGAACATGTGGATTTTTTTTTTCAGAAGTGACGCAAGAACAATATTAAATTTCATTTTTTTCATGAAACATGATTGATTGATCATGATCATGATTGACTGATTACTTGATTGATTGATTGATTGATTGATTGATTGATTGATTGATTGATTGATTGATTGATTAGTTGGTTGGTTAGTTGGTTGGTTGGTTGGTTGGTTGGTTGGTTGGTTGGTTGGTTGGTTAAACACGTTGGATAGGGTCAATTGAAACAGCGAAAAAGAAACAAAGAAGATCTTGGACCGTTTATTAAACACATGTGACGGATACATGATTGATTGATCATGATCATGATTGATTGATTGATCATGATCATGATTGATTGATTGATTGATTGATTGATAAGTTGGTTGGTTGGTTGGTTGGTTAAACACTTTGGATAGAGTCAATTGAGACAGCGAAAGAGAAACAAAGATCTTGGACCGTTTTTTAAACACATGAGACGGAAACATGATTGATTGATCATGATCATGATCGATTGATTGATTGATTGATTGATTGATTATTTGGTTTGTTGGTTGGTTGGTTAAACACGTTGGATAGGGTCAATTGAAACAGCGAAAAAGAAACGAAGAAGATCTTGAACCCTATAATTAACACATGAGACGGAAACATGATTGATTGATTGATTGATTGATTGATTGATCATGATCATGATTGATTGATTGATTGATTGATTGATTGGTTGGTTGGTTGGTTGGTTGGTTGGCAAACACACATAAAAAATTTCAAGTAGTGCCCCAAATCACATATGTACATGACCTTGACCTTTGACCTTGTGACCTTTGTCAAGGTCATTGCTTCACAATGTCATTGCAAAAGACCCTATGGGTCAAGGATCTTTTGTTTAAGAGTTTTGCCTAATAATGGCTTTTTATAAACCATCAATGGGGGTTATGTCCCTTACATAATGGTAAAACCAATACAGTCATAATGTAACAAAGTTGCCCCTTGAAGTACTCAACATTTTTCACTGCTTAAATTTTCTGTATCTATAACCATTCAAGAATTATAGGGAAATCAATGACATATGAAAATCTTAAATATGACCTTGACCTTTGACCTTGACCTAATTTTCTTAGTTAGGAATCAGGGGACTCAAATAAAAACATTCCAGGGTTATACGGTTAACGGTTTATGAGTTAAAAAAACATACCGACAAATTTATTCCGTAAAGGTAGATAACTCCTATAAAATTTCATCGAATCGCTTCGATCCAAATTAGTCAAAAATTCCTGAGGATGTAACGAACAATTTGTAAAAAGAATTTTGTCGCTTTCTTATTTTGTTACGAAGGAGATGCACACACATGACAAACAGTGAATAGGGAGATAACTCTTACAAAGAAAATGGTTGGGCTTAGCAGGGTGAAATTTAAAAGCGCATAAACTATACGATACAATATGAAAAAAATCTAAGCGACATATTGCGAAACAAACATTTATCGCAAGAACAAAATTTGGCGGAAGAAAAAAATAATAATAATAATAATAATCAGAACAAATACAATAGGCTTTCCACAGAAAAGTGGAAAGACCTAATAATAATAAAAATCAGAACAAATACAATAGGCTTTCCACAGAAAAGTGGAAAGACCTAATAATATGGAAAAAAACTGGAGTTGTCGTTCGTTTAACGTTGATAGGATAGATAGCACACAACCTACATTCAGTTGTAAGTGGAGGGTTTAAAAAAAAAAGGGGGGCAAAAGGGGGTCTCGGGGAATTTTTTTTTTTTTATTAACGGAACAGAATGGTTAAAAAGGTTTTTTACAATATAAATCAATTGCTTTAAAAAAGCAATTGTAGGGGGTCTTTCCCCCTTTAAAATTAATTGAATTGCGGGGGGGGGGGGGGGGGTTGTTTGTTTGTTTGTTTGTTTGTTTGTTTGTTTGTTTGTTTCTGTATGGGGTCTATATTATTGTTACCGGAGAAGTTTCATGTTTAGTTTGGAAAGTTTTTATTTTATTTTAGGTACAGCGCGCGCGCCACATCACGTGACACGGGTTTATAATAACGAAAAGATAGTCTTTTTATTTCTTTTTAGGTGGGGACGTTAAACAGACAACATCTATACAGATGGAATGTACACAATGTAATTTCTTTTGTCATTGTAGGAAATTGACATTTTAATGACAGTTCACGGGCAGTGCATGTTTTGGATTTAATTGATCCGGTGTAACTTTTAAACCCATTTATTGATTATATTCTGATATTGTACATTTTTCAGCACCTGTTTGTAACACAGATTAGTATTTCAATCTCGGAGCGGACATTTTGTTGTAGGTTTTTACTGAGATTCACGGACCTAGCAAGCGATTTTTACGGCATTGCCATTTCTTTTCTCTAGGAAAAGCTGTGAGAGATATCTGCACAAAGTTTTTTTATAAACTTTCAGTACATGTATGCCCTGCTGACTGCAAATTTTGAGGTCGATTGTACTTGTAGTTTCAGAGAACATGTGGATTTTTTTTTTCAGAAGTGACGCAAGAACAATATTAAATTTCATTTTTTTCATGAAACATGATTGATTGATCATGATCATGATTGACTGATTACTTGATTGATTGATTGATTGATTGATTGATTGATTGATTGATTGATTGATTGATTGATTAGTTGGTTGGTTAGTTGGTTGGTTGGTTGGTTGGTTGGTTGGTTGGTTGGTTGGTTGGTTAAACACGTTGGATAGGGTCAATTGAAACAGCGAAAAAGAAACAAAGAAGATCTTGGACCGTTTATTAAACACATGTGACGGATACATGATTGATTGATCATGATCATGATTGATTGATTGATCATGATCATGATTGATTGATTGATTGATTGATTGATAAGTTGGTTGGTTGGTTGGTTGGTTAAACACTTTGGATAGAGTCAATTGAGACAGCGAAAGAGAAACAAAGATCTTGGACCGTTTTTTAAACACATGAGACGGAAACATGATTGATTGATCATGATCATGATCGATTGATTGATTGATTGATTGATTGATTATTTGGTTTGTTGGTTGGTTGGTTAAACACGTTGGATAGGGTCAATTGAAACAGCGAAAAAGAAACGAAGAAGATCTTGAACCCTATAATTAACACATGAGACGGAAACATGATTGATTGATTGATTGATTGATTGATTGATCATGATCATGATTGATTGATTGATTGATTGATTGATTGATTGATTGGTTGGTTGGTTGGTTGGTTGGTTGGCAAACACACATAAAAAATTTCAAGTAGTGCCCCAAATCACATATGTACATGACCTTGACCTTTGACCTTGTGACCTTTGTCAAGGTCATTGCTTCACAATGTCATTGCAAAAGACCCTATGGGTCAAGGATCTTTTGTTTAAGAGTTTTGCCTAATAATGGCTTTTTATAAACCATCAATGGGGGTTATGTCCCTTACATAATGGTAAAACCAATACAGTCATAATGTAACAAAGTTGCCCCTTGAAGTACTCAACATTTTTCACTGCTTAAATTTTCTGTATCTATAACCATTCAAGAATTATAGGGAAATCAATGACATATGAAAATCTTAAATATGACCTTGACCTTTGACCTTGACCTAATTTTCTTAGTTAGGAATCAGGGGACTCAAATAAAAACATTCCAGGGTTATACGGTTAACGGTTTATGAGTTAAAAAACATACCGACAAATTTATTCCGTAAAGGTAGATAACTCCTATAAAATTTCATCGAATCGCTTCGATCCAAATTAGTCAAAAATTCCTGAGGATGTAACGAACAATTTGTAAAAAGAATTTTGTCGCTTTCTTATTTTGTTACGAAGGAGATGCACACACATGACAAACAGTGAATAGGGAGATAACTCTTACAAAGAAAATGGTTGGGCTTAGCAGGGTGAAATTTAAAAGCGCATAAACTATACGATACAATATGAAAAAAATCTAAGCGACATATTGCGAAACAAACATTTATCGCAAGAACAAAATTTGGCGGAAGAAAAAAATAATAATAATAATAATAATCAGAACAAATACAATAGGCTTTCCACAGAAAAGTGGAAAGACCTAATAATAATACAAATCAGAACAAATACAATAGGCTTTCCACAGAAAAGTGGAAAGACCTAATAATATGGAAAAAACTGGAGTTGTCGTTCGTTTAACGTTGATAGGATAGATAGCACACAACCTACATTCAGTTGTAAGTGGAGGGTTTAAAAAAAAAAGGGGGGCAAAAGGGGGTCTCGGGGAATTTTTTTTTTTTTATTAACGGAACAGAATGGTTAAAAAGGTTTTTTACAATATAAATCAATTGCTTTAAAAAAGCAATTGTAGGGGGTCTTTCCCCCTTTAAAATTAATTGAATTGCGGGGGGGGGGGGGTTGTTTGTTTGTTTGTTTGTTTGTTTGTTTGTTTGTTTGTTTCTGTATGGGGTCTATATTATTGTTACCGGAGAAGTTTCATGTTTAGTTTGGAAAGTTTTTATTTTATTTTAGGTACAGCGCGCGCCACATCACGTGACACGGGTTTATAATAACGAAAAGATAGTCTTTTTATTTCTTTTTAGGTGGGGACGTTAAACAGACAACATCTATACAGATGGAATGTACACAATGTAATTTCTTTTGTCATTGTAGGAAATTGACATTTTAATGACAGTTCACGGGCAGTGCATGTTTTGGATTTAATTGATCCGGTGTAACTTTTAAACCCATTTATTGATTATATTCTGATATTGTACATTTTTCAGCACCTGTTTGTAACACAGATTAGTATTTCAATCTCGGAGCGGACATTTTGTTGTAGGTTTTTACTGAGATTCACGGACCTAGCAAGCGATTTTTACGGCATTGCCATTTCTTTTCTCTAGGAAAAGCTGTGAGAGATATCTGCACAAAGTTTTTTTATAAACTTTCAGTACATGTATGCCCTGCTGACTGCAAATTTTGAGGTCGATTGTACTTGTAGTTTCAGAGAACATGTGGATTTTTTTTTTCAGAAGTGACGCAAGAACAATATTAAATTTCATTTTTTTCATGAAACATGATTGATTGATCATGATCATGATTGACTGATTACTTGATTGATTGATTGATTGATTGATTGATTGATTGATTGATTGATTGATTGATTGATTGATTAGTTGGTTGGTTAGTTGGTTGGTTGGTTGGTTGGTTGGTTGGTTGGTTGGTTGGTTGGTTAAACACGTTGGATAGGGTCAATTGAAACAGCGAAAAAGAAACAAAGAAGATCTTGGACCGTTTATTAAACACATGTGACGGATACATGATTGATTGATCATGATCATGATTGATTGATTGATCATGATCATGATTGATTGATTGATTGATTGATTGATAAGTTGGTTGGTTGGTTGGTTGGTTAAACACTTTGGATAGAGTCAATTGAGACAGCGAAAGAGAAACAAAGATCTTGGACCGTTTTTTAAACACATGAGACGGAAACATGATTGATTGATCATGATCATGATCGATTGATTGATTGATTGATTGATTGATTATTTGTTTGGTTTGTTGGTTGGTTGGTTAAACACGTTGGATAGGGTCAATTGAAACAGCGAAAAAGAAACGAAGAAGATCTTGAACCCTATAATTAACACATGAGACGGAAACATGATTGATTGATTGATTGATTGATTGATTGATCATGATCATGATTGATTGATTGATTGATTGATTGATTGATTGATTGGTTGGTTGGTTGGTTGGTTGGTTGGCAAACACACATAAAAAATTTCAAGTAGTGCCCCAAATCACATATGTACATGACCTTGACCTTTGACCTTGTGACCTTTGTCAAGGTCATTGCTTCACAATGTCATTGCAAAAGACCCTATGGGTCAAGGATCTTTTGTTTAAGAGTTTTGCCTAATAATGGCTTTTTATAAACCATCAATGGGGGTTATGTCCCTTACATAATGGTAAAACCAATACAGTCATAATGTAACAAAGTTGCCCCTTGAAGTACTCAACATTTTTCACTGCTTAAATTTTCTGTATCTATAACCATTCAAGAATTATAGGGAAATCAATGACATATGAAAATCTTAAATATGACCTTGACCTTTGACCTTGACCTAATTTTCTTAGTTAGGAATCAGGGGACTCAAATAAAAACATTCCAGGGTTATACGGTTAACGGTTTATGAGTTAAAAAACATACCGACAAATTTATTCCGTAAAGGTAGATAACTCCTATAAAATTTCATCGAATCGCTTCGATCCAAATTAGTCAAAAATTCCTGAGGATGTAACGAACAATTTGTAAAAAGAATTTTGTCGCTTTCTTATTTTGTTACGAAGGAGATGCACACACATGACAAACAGTGAATAGGGAGATAACTCTTACAAAGAAAATGGTTGGGCTTAGCAGGGTGAAATTTAAAAGCGCATAAACTATACGATACAATATGAAAAAAATCTAAGCGACATATTGCGAAACAAACATTTATCGCAAGAACAAAATTTGGCGGAAGAAAAAAATAATAATAATAATAATAATCAGAACAAATACAATAGGCTTTCCACAGAAAAGTGGAAAGACCTAATAATAATACAAATCAGAACAAATACAATAGGCTTTCCACAGAAAAGTGGAAAGACCTAATAATATGGAAAAAACTGGAGTTGTCGTTCGTTTAACGTTGATAGGATAGATAGCACACAACCTACATTCAGTTGTAAGTGGAGGGTTTAAAAAAAAAAGGGGGGCAAAAGGGGGTCTCGGGGAATTTTTTTTTTTTTATTAACGGAACAGAATGGTTAAAAAGGTTTTTTACAATATAAATCAATTGCTTTAAAAAAGCAATTGTAGGGGGTCTTTCCCCCTTTAAAATTAATTGAATTGCGGGGGGGGGGGGTTGTTTGTTTGTTTGTTTGTTTGTTTGTTTGTTTGTTTGTTTCTGTATGGGGTCTATATTATTGTTACCGGAGAAGTTTCATGTTTAGTTTGGAAAGTTTTTATTTTATTTTAGGTACAGCGCGCGCGCCACATCACGTGACACGGGTTTATAATAACGAAAAGATAGTCTTTTTATTTCTTTTTAGGTGGGGACGTTAAACAGACAACATCTATACAGATGGAATGTACACAATGTAATTTCTTTTGTCATTGTAGGAAATTGACATTTTAATGACAGTTCACGGGCAGTGCATGTTTTGGATTTAATTGATCCGGTGTAACTTTTAAACCCATTTATTGATTATATTCTGATATTGTACATTTTTCAGCACCTGTTTGTAACACAGATTAGTATTTCAATCTCGGAGCGGACATTTTGTTGTAGGTTTTTACTGAGATTCACGGACCTAGCAAGCGATTTTTACGGCATTGCCATTTCTTTTCTCTAGGAAAAGCTGTGAGAGATATCTGCACAAAGTTTTTTTATAAACTTTCAGTACATGTATGCCCTGCTGACTGCAAATTTTGAGGTCGATTGTACTTGTAGTTTCAGAGAACATGTGGATTTTTTTTTTCAGAAGTGACGCAAGAACAATATTAAATTTCATTTTTTTCATGAAACATGATTGATTGATCATGATCATGATTGACTGATTACTTGATTGATTGATTGATTGATTGATTGATTGATTGATTGATTGATTGATTGATTAGTTGGTTGGTTAGTTGGTTGGTTGGTTGGTTGGTTGGTTGGTTGGTTGGTTGGTTGGTTAAACACGTTGGATAGGGTCAATTGAAACAGCGAAAAAGAAACAAAGAAGATCTTGGACCGTTTATTAAACACATGTGACGGATACATGATTGATTGATCATGATCATGATTGATTGATTGATCATGATCATGATTGATTGATTGATTGATTGATTGATAAGTTGGTTGGTTGGTTGGTTGGTTAAACACTTTGGATAGAGTCAATTGAGACAGCGAAAGAGAAACAAAGATCTTGGACCGTTTTTTAAACACATGAGACGGAAACATGATTGATTGATCATGATCATGATCGATTGATTGATTGATTGATTGATTGATTATTTGGTTTGTTGGTTGGTTGGTTAAACACGTTGGATAGGGTCAATTGAAACAGCGAAAAAGAAACGAAGAAGATCTTGAACCCTATAATTAACACATGAGACGGAAACATGATTGATTGATTGATTGATTGATTGATTGATCATGATCATGATTGATTGATTGATTGATTGATTGATTGATTGATTGGTTGGTTGGTTGGTTGGTTGGTTGGTTGGCAAACACACATAAAAAATTTCAAGTAGTGCCCCAAATCACATATGTACATGACCTTGACCTTTGACCTTGTGACCTTTGTCAAGGTCATTGCTTCACAATGTCATTGCAAAAGACCCTATGGGTCAAGGATCTTTTGTTTAAGAGTTTTGCCTAATAATGGCTTTTTATAAACCATCAATGGGGGTTATGTCCCTTACATAATGGTAAAACCAATACAGTCATAATGTAACAAAGTTGCCCCTTGAAGTACTCAACATTTTTCACTGCTTAAATTTTCTGTATCTATAACCATTCAAGAATTATAGGGAAATCAATGACATATGAAAATCTTAAATATGACCTTGACCTTTGACCTTGACCTAATTTTCTTAGTTAGGAATCAGGGGACTCAAATAAAAACATTCCAGGGTTATACGGTTAACGGTTTATGAGTTAAAAAAACATACCGACAAATTTATTCCGTAAAGGTAGATAACTCCTATAAAATTTCATCGAATCGCTTCGATCCAAATTAGTCAAAAATTCCTGAGGATGTAACGAACAATTTGTAAAAAGAATTTTGTCGCTTTCTTATTTTGTTACGAAGGAGATGCACACACATGACAAACAGTGAATAGGGAGATAACTCTTACAAAGAAAATGGTTGGGCTTAGCAGGGTGAAATTTAAAAGCGCATAAACTATACGATACAATATGAAAAAAATCTAAGCGACATATTGCGAAACAAACATTTATCGCAAGAACAAAATTTGGCGGAAGAAAAAAATAATAATAATAATAATAATCAGAACAAATACAATAGGCTTTCCACAGAAAAGTGGAAAGACCTAATAATAATACAAATCAGAACAAATACAATAGGCTTTCCACAGAAAAGTGGAAAGACCTAATAATATGGAAAAAACTGGAGTTGTCGTTCGTTTAACGTTGATAGGATAGATAGCACACAACCTACATTCAGTTGTAAGTGGAGGGTTTAAAAAAAAAAGGGGGGCAAAAGGGGGTCTCGGGGAATTTTTTTTTTTTTATTAACGGAACAGAATGGTTAAAAAGGTTTTTTACAATATAAATCAATTGCTTTAAAAAAGCAATTGTAGGGGGTCTTTCCCCCTTTAAAATTAATTGAATTGCGGGGGGGGGGGGGGGGTTGTTTGTTTGTTTGTTTGTTTGTTTGTTTGTTTGTTTGTTTCTGTATGGGGTCTATATTATTGTTACCGGAGAAGTTTCATGTTTAGTTTGGAAAGTTTTTATTTTATTTTAGGTACAGCGCGCGCGCCACATCACGTGACACGGGTTTATAATAACGAAAAGATAGTCTTTTTATTTCTTTTTAGGTGGGGACGTTAAACAGACAACATCTATACAGATGGAATGTACACAATGTAATTTCTTTTGTCATTGTAGGAAATTGACATTTTAATGACAGTTCACGGGCAGTGCATGTTTTGGATTTAATTGATCCGGTGTAACTTTTAAACCCATTTATTGATTATATTCTGATATTGTACATTTTTCAGCACCTGTTTGTAACACAGATTAGTATTTCAATCTCGGAGCGGACATTTTGTTGTAGGTTTTTACTGAGATTCACGGACCTAGCAAGCGATTTTTACGGCATTGCCATTTCTTTTCTCTAGGAAAAGCTGTGAGAGATATCTGCACAAAGTTTTTTTATAAACTTTCAGTACATGTATGCCCTGCTGACTGCAAATTTTGAGGTCGATTGTACTTGTAGTTTCAGAGAACATGTGGATTTTTTTTTTCAGAAGTGACGCAAGAACAATATTAAATTTCATTTTTTTCATGAAACATGATTGATTGATCATGATCATGATTGACTGATTACTTGATTGATTGATTGATTGATTGATTGATTGATTGATTGATTGATTGATTGATTGATTAGTTGGTTGGTTAGTTGGTTGGTTGGTTGGTTGGTTGGTTGGTTGGTTGGTTGGTTGGTTAAACACGTTGGATAGGGTCAATTGAAACAGCGAAAAAGAAACAAAGAAGATCTTGGACCGTTTATTAAACACATGTGACGGATACATGATTGATTGATCATGATCATGATTGATTGATTGATCATGATCATGATTGATTGATTGATTGATTGATTGATAAGTTGGTTGGTTGGTTGGTTGGTTAAACACTTTGGATAGAGTCAATTGAGACAGCGAAAGAGAAACAAAGATCTTGGACCGTTTTTTAAACACATGAGACGGAAACATGATTGATTGATCATGATCATGATCGATTGATTGATTGATTGATTGATTGATTATTTGGTTTGTTGGTTGGTTGGTTAAACACGTTGGATAGGGTCAATTGAAACAGCGAAAAAGAAACGAAGAAGATCTTGAACCCTATAATTAACACATGAGACGGAAACATGATTGATTGATTGATTGATTGATTGATTGATCATGATCATGATTGATTGATTGATTGATTGATTGATTGATTGATTGGTTGGTTGGTTGGTTGGTTGGTTGGCAAACACACATAAAAAATTTCAAGTAGTGCCCCAAATCACATATGTACATGACCTTGACCTTTGACCTTGTGACCTTTGTCAAGGTCATTGCTTCACAATGTCATTGCAAAAGACCCTATGGGTCAAGGATCTTTTGTTTAAGAGTTTTGCCTAATAATGGCTTTTTATAAACCATCAATGGGGGTTATGTCCCTTACATAATGGTAAAACCAATACAGTCATAATGTAACAAAGTTGCCCCTTGAAGTACTCAACATTTTTCACTGCTTAAATTTTCTGTATCTATAACCATTCAAGAATTATAGGGAAATCAATGACATATGAAAATCTTAAATATGACCTTGACCTTTGACCTTGACCTAATTTTCTTAGTTAGGAATCAGGGGACTCAAATAAAAACATTCCAGGGTTATACGGTTAACGGTTTATGAGTTAAAAAAACATACCGACAAATTTATTCCGTAAAGGTAGATAACTCCTATAAAATTTCATCGAATCGCTTCGATCCAAATTAGTCAAAAATTCCTGAGGATGTAACGAACAATTTGTAAAAAGAATTTTGTCGCTTTCTTATTTTGTTACGAAGGAGATGCACACACATGACAAACAGTGAATAGGGAGATAACTCTTACAAAGAAAATGGTTGGGCTTAGCAGGGTGAAATTTAAAAGCGCATAAACTATACGATACAATATGAAAAAAATCTAAGCGACATATTGCGAAACAAACATTTATCGCAAGAACAAAATTTGGCGGAAGAAAAAAATAATAATAATAATAATAATCAGAACAAATACAATAGGCTTTCCACAGAAAAGTGGAAAGACCTAATAATAATACAAATCAGAACAAATACAATAGGCTTTCCACAGAAAAGTGGAAAGACCTAATAATATGGAAAAAACTGGAGTTGTCGTTCGTTTAACGTTGATAGGATAGATAGCACACAACCTACATTCAGTTGTAAGTGGAGGGTTTAAAAAAAAAAGGGGGGCAAAAGGGGGTCTCGGGGAATTTTTTTTTTTTTATTAACGGAACAGAATGGTTAAAAAGGTTTTTTACAATATAAATCAATTGCTTTAAAAAAGCAATTGTAGGGGGTCTTTCCCCCTTTAAAATTAATTGAATTGCGGGGGGGGGGGGGGGTTGTTTGTTTGTTTGTTTGTTTGTTTGTTTGTTTGTTTGTTTCTGTATGGGGTCTATATTATTGTTACCGGAGAAGTTTCATGTTTAGTTTGGAAAGTTTTTATTTTATTTTAGGTACAGCGCGCGCGCCACATCACGTGACACGGGTTTATAATAACGAAAAGATAGTCTTTTTATTTCTTTTTAGGTGGGGACGTTAAACAGACAACATCTATACAGATGGAATGTACACAATGTAATTTCTTTTGTCATTGTAGGAAATTGACATTTTAATGACAGTTCACGGGCAGTGCATGTTTTGGATTTAATTGATCCGGTGTAACTTTTAAACCCATTTATTGATTATATTCTGATATTGTACATTTTTCAGCACCTGTTTGTAACACAGATTAGTATTTCAATCTCGGAGCGGACATTTTGTTGTAGGTTTTTACTGAGATTCACGGACCTAGCAAGCGATTTTTACGGCATTGCCATTTCTTTTCTCTAGGAAAAGCTGTGAGAGATATCTGCACAAAGTTTTTTTATAAACTTTCAGTACATGTATGCCCTGCTGACTGCAAATTTTGAGGTCGATTGTACTTGTAGTTTCAGAGAACATGTGGATTTTTTTTTTCAGAAGTGACGCAAGAACAATATTAAATTTCATTTTTTTCATGAAACATGATTGATTGATCATGATCATGATTGACTGATTACTTGATTGATTGATTGATTGATTGATTGATTGATTGATTGATTGATTGATTAGTTGGTTGGTTAGTTGGTTGGTTGGTTGGTTGGTTGGTTGGTTGGTTGGTTGGTTAAACACGTTGGATAGGGTCAATTGAAACAGCGAAAAAGAAACAAAGAAGATCTTGGACCGTTTATTAAACACATGTGACGGATACATGATTGATTGATCATGATCATGATTGATTGATTGATCATGATCATGATTGATTGATTGATTGATTGATTGATAAGTTGGTTGGTTGGTTGGTTGGTTAAACACTTTGGATAGAGTCAATTGAGACAGCGAAAGAGAAACAAAGATCTTGGACCGTTTTTTAAACACATGAGACGGAAACATGATTGATTGATCATGATCATGATCGATTGATTGATTGATTGATTGATTGATTATTTGGTTTGTTGGTTGGTTGGTTAAACACGTTGGATAGGGTCAATTGAAACAGCGAAAAAGAAACGAAGAAGATCTTGAACCCTATAATTAACACATGAGACGGAAACATGATTGATTGATTGATTGATTGATTGATTGATCATGATCATGATTGATTGATTGATTGATTGATTGATTGATTGATTGGTTGGTTGGTTGGTTGGTTGGTTGGCAAACACACATAAAAAATTTCAAGTAGTGCCCCAAATCACATATGTACATGACCTTGACCTTTGACCTTGTGACCTTTGTCAAGGTCATTGCTTCACAATGTCATTGCAAAAGACCCTATGGGTCAAGGATCTTTTGTTTAAGAGTTTTGCCTAATAATGGCTTTTTATAAACCATCAATGGGGGTTATGTCCCTTACATAATGGTAAAACCAATACAGTCATAATGTAACAAAGTTGCCCCTTGAAGTACTCAACATTTTTCACTGCTTAAATTTTCTGTATCTATAACCATTCAAGAATTATAGGGAAATCAATGACATATGAAAATCTTAAATATGACCTTGACCTTTGACCTTGACCTAATTTTCTTAGTTAGGAATCAGGGGACTCAAATAAAAACATTCCAGGGTTATACGGTTAACGGTTTATGAGTTAAAAAAACATACCGACAAATTTATTCCGTAAAGGTAGATAACTCCTATAAAATTTCATCGAATCGCTTCGATCCAAATTAGTCAAAAATTCCTGAGGATGTAACGAACAATTTGTAAAAAGAATTTTGTCGCTTTCTTATTTTGTTACGAAGGAGATGCACACACATGACAAACAGTGAATAGGGAGATAACTCTTACAAAGAAAATGGTTGGGCTTAGCAGGGTGAAATTTAAAAGCGCATAAACTATACGATACAATATGAAAAAAATCTAAGCGACATATTGCGAAACAAACATTTATCGCAAGAACAAAATTTGGCGGAAGAAAAAAATAATAATAATAATAATAATCAGAACAAATACAATAGGCTTTCCACAGAAAAGTGGAAAGACCTAATAATAATACAAATCAGAACAAATACAATAGGCTTTCCACAGAAAAGTGGAAAGACCTAATAATATGGAAAAAACTGGAGTTGTCGTTCGTTTAACGTTGATAGGATAGATAGCACACAACCTACATTCAGTTGTAAGTGGAGGGTTTAAAAAAAAAAGGGGGGCAAAAGGGGGTCTCGGGGAATTTTTTTTTTTTTATTAACGGAACAGAATGGTTAAAAAGGTTTTTTACAATATAAATCAATTGCTTTAAAAAAGCAATTGTAGGGGGTCTTTCCCCCTTTAAAATTAATTGAATTGCGGGGGGGGGGGGGGTTGTTTGTTTGTTTGTTTGTTGGTTTGTTTGTTTGTTTGTTTCTGTATGGGGTCTATATTATTGTTACCGGAGAAGTTTCATGTTTAGTTTGGAAAGTTTTTATTTTATTTTAGGTACAGCGACGTGACACGGGTTTATAATAACGAAAAGATAGTCTTTTTATTTCTTTTTAGGTGGGGACGTTAAACAGACAACATCTATACAGATGGAATGTACACAATGTAATTTCTTTTGTCATTGTAGGAAATTGACATTTTAATGACAGTTCACGGGCAGTGCATGTTTTGGATTTAATTGATCCGGTGTAACTTTTAAACCCATTTATTGATTATATTCTGATATTGTACATTTTTCAGCACCTGTTTGTAACACAGATTAGTATTTCAATCTCGGAGCGGACATTTTGTTGTAGGTTTTTACTGAGATTCACGGACCTAGCAAGCGATTTTTACGGCATTGCCATTTCTTTTCTCTAGGAAAAGCTGTGAGAGATATCTGCACAAAGTTTTTTTATAAACTTTCAGTACATGTATGCCCTGCTGACTGCAAATTTTGAGGTCGATTGTACTTGTAGTTTCAGAGAACATGTGGATTTTTTTTTTCAGAAGTGACGCAAGAACAATATTAAATTTCATTTTTTTCATGAAACATGATTGATTGATCATGATCATGATTGACTGATTACTTGATTGATTGATTGATTGATTGATTGATTGATTGATTGATTGATTGATTGATTGATTAGTTGGTTGGTTAGTTGGTTGGTTGGTTGGTTGGTTGGTTGGTTGGTTGGTTGGTTGGTTAAACACGTTGGATAGGGTCAATTGAAACAGCGAAAAAGAAACAAAGAAGATCTTGGACCGTTTATTAAACACATGTGACGGATACATGATTGATTGATCATGATCATGATTGATTGATTGATCATGATCATGATTGATTGATTGATTGATTGATTGATAAGTTGGTTGGTTGGTTGGTTGGTTAAACACTTTGGATAGAGTCAATTGAGACAGCGAAAGAGAAACAAAGATCTTGGACCGTTTTTTAAACACATGAGACGGAAACATGATTGATTGATCATGATCATGATCGATTGATTGATTGATTGATTGATTGATTATTTGGTTTGTTGGTTGGTTGGTTAAACACGTTGGATAGGGTCAATTGAAACAGCGAAAAAGAAACGAAGAAGATCTTGAACCCTATAATTAACACATGAGACGGAAACATGATTGATTGATTGATTGATTGATTGATTGATCATGATCATGATTGATTGATTGATTGATTGATTGATTGATTGATTGGTTGGTTGGTTGGTTGGTTGGTTGGCAAACACACATAAAAAATTTCAAGTAGTGCCCCAAATCACATATGTACATGACCTTGACCTTTGACCTTGTGACCTTTGTCAAGGTCATTGCTTCACAATGTCATTGCAAAAGACCCTATGGGTCAAGGATCTTTTGTTTAAGAGTTTTGCCTAATAATGGCTTTTTATAAACCATCAATGGGGGTTATGTCCCTTACATAATGGTAAAACCAATACAGTCATAATGTAACAAAGTTGCCCCTTGAAGTACTCAACATTTTTCACTGCTTAAATTTTCTGTATCTATAACCATTCAAGAATTATAGGGAAATCAATGACATATGAAAATCTTAAATATGACCTTGACCTTTGACCTTGACCTAATTTTCTTAGTTAGGAATCAGGGGACTCAAATAAAAACATTCCAGGGTTATACGGTTAACGGTTTATGAGTTAAAAAAACATACCGACAAATTTATTCCGTAAAGGTAGATAACTCCTATAAAATTTCATCGAATCGCTTCGATCCAAATTAGTCAAAAATTCCTGAGGATGTAACGAACAATTTGTAAAAAGAATTTTGTCGCTTTCTTATTTTGTTACGAAGGAGATGCACACACATGACAAACAGTGAATAGGGAGATAACTCTTACAAAGAAAATGGTTGGGCTTAGCAGGGTGAAATTTAAAAGCGCATAAACTATACGATACAATATGAAAAAAATCTAAGCGACATATTGCGAAACAAACATTTATCGCAAGAACAAAATTTGGCGGAAGAAAAAAATAATAATAATAATAATAATCAGAACAAATACAATAGGCTTTCCACAGAAAAGTGGAAAGACCTAATAATAATACAAATCAGAACAAATACAATAGGCTTTCCACAGAAAAGTGGAAAGACCTAATAATATGGAAAAAACTGGAGTTGTCGTTCGTTTAACGTTGATAGGATAGATAGCACACAACCTACATTCAGTTGTAAGTGGAGGGTTTAAAAAAAAAAGGGGGGCAAAAGGGGGTCTCGGGGAATTTTTTTTTTTTTATTAACGGAACAGAATGGTTAAAAAGGTTTTTTACAATATAAATCAATTGCTTTAAAAAAGCAATTGTAGGGGGTCTTTCCCCCTTTAAAATTAATTGAATTGCGGGGGGGGGGGGGGTTGTTTGTTTGTTTGTTTGTTTGTTTGTTTGTTTGTTTCTGTATGGGGTCTATATTATTGTTACCGGAGAAGTTTCATGTTTAGTTTGGAAAGTTTTTATTTTATTTTAGGTACAGCGCGCGCGCCACATCACGTGACACGGGTTTATAATAACGAAAAGATAGTCTTTTTATTTCTTTTTAGGTGGGGACGTTAAACAGACAACATCTATACAGATGGAATGTACACAATGTAATTTCTTTTGTCATTGTAGGAAATTGACATTTTAATGACAGTTCACGGGCAGTGCATGTTTTGGATTTAATTGATCCGGTGTAACTTTTAAACCCATTTATTGATTATATTCTGATATTGTACATTTTTCAGCACCTGTTTGTAACACAGATTAGTATTTCAATCTCGGAGCGGACATTTTGTTGTAGGTTTTTACTGAGATTCACGGACCTAGCAAGCGATTTTTACGGCATTGCCATTTCTTTTCTCTAGGAAAAGCTGTGAGAGATATCTGCACAAAGTTTTTTTATAAACTTTCAGTACATGTATGCCCTGCTGACTGCAAATTTTGAGGTCGATTGTACTTGTAGTTTCAGAGAACATGTGGATTTTTTTTTTCAGAAGTGACGCAAGAACAATATTAAATTTCATTTTTTTCATGAAACATGATTGATTGATCATGATCATGATTGACTGATTACTTGATTGATTGATTGATTGATTGATTGATTGATTGATTGATTGATTGATTGATTGATTAGTTGGTTGGTTAGTTGGTTGGTTGGTTGGTTGGTTGGTTGGTTGGTTGGTTGGTTGGTTAAACACGTTGGATAGGGTCAATTGAAACAGCGAAAAAGAAACAAAGAAGATCTTGGACCGTTTATTAAACACATGTGACGGATACATGATTGATTGATCATGATCATGATTGATTGATTGATCATGATCATGATTGATTGATTGATTGATTGATTGATAAGTTGGTTGGTTGGTTGGTTGGTTAAACACTTTGGATAGAGTCAATTGAGACAGCGAAAGAGAAACAAAGATCTTGGACCGTTTTTTAAACACATGAGACGGAAACATGATTGATTGATCATGATCATGATCGATTGATTGATTGATTGATTGATTGATTATTTGGTTTGTTGGTTGGTTGGTTAAACACGTTGGATAGGGTCAATTGAAACAGCGAAAAAGAAACGAAGAAGATCTTGAACCCTATAATTAACACATGAGACGGAAACATGATTGATTGATTGATTGATTGATTGATTGATCATGATCATGATTGATTGATTGATTGATTGATTGATTGATTGATTGGTTGGTTGGTTGGTTGGTTGGTTGGCAAACACACATAAAAAATTTCAAGTAGTGCCCCAAATCACATATGTACATGACCTTGACCTTTGACCTTGTGACCTTTGTCAAGGTCATTGCTTCACAATGTCATTGCAAAAGACCCTATGGGTCAAGGATCTTTTGTTTAAGAGTTTTGCCTAATAATGGCTTTTTATAAACCATCAATGGGGGTTATGTCCCTTACATAATGGTAAAACCAATACAGTCATAATGTAACAAAGTTGCCCCTTGAAGTACTCAACATTTTTCACTGCTTAAATTTTCTGTATCTATAACCATTCAAGAATTATAGGGAAATCAATGACATATGAAAATCTTAAATATGACCTTGACCTTTGACCTTGACCTAATTTTCTTAGTTAGGAATCAGGGGACTCAAATAAAAACATTCCAGGGTTATACGGTTAACGGTTTATGAGTTAAAAAACATACCGACAAATTTATTCCGTAAAGGTAGATAACTCCTATAAAATTTCATCGAATCGCTTCGATCCAAATTAGTCAAAAATTCCTGAGGATGTAACGAACAATTTGTAAAAAGAATTTTGTCGCTTTCTTATTTTGTTACGAAGGAGATGCACACACATGACAAACAGTGAATAGGGAGATAACTCTTACAAAGAAAATGGTTGGGCTTAGCAGGGTGAAATTTAAAAGCGCATAAACTATACGATACAATATGAAAAAAATCTAAGCGACATATTGCGAAACAAACATTTATCGCAAGAACAAAATTTGGCGGAAGAAAAAAATAATAATAATAATAATAATCAGAACAAATACAATAGGCTTTCCACAGAAAAGTGGAAAGACCTAATAATAATACAAATCAGAACAAATACAATAGGCTTTCCACAGAAAAGTGGAAAGACCTAATAATATGGAAAAAACTGGAGTTGTCGTTCGTTTAACGTTGATAGGATAGATAGCACACAACCTACATTCAGTTGTAAGTGGAGGGTTTAAAAAAAAAAGGGGGGCAAAAGGGGGTCTCGGGGAATTTTTTTTTTTTTATTAACGGAACAGAATGGTTAAAAAGGTTTTTTACAATATAAATCAATTGCTTTAAAAAAGCAATTGTAGGGGGTCTTTCCCCCTTTAAAATTAATTGAATTGCGGGGGGGGGGGTTGTTTGTTTGTTTGTTTGTTTGTTTGTTTGTTTGTTTGTTTCTGTATGGGGTCTATATTATTGTTACCGGAGAAGTTTCATGTTTAGTTTGGAAAGTTTTTATTTTATTTTAGGTACAGCGCGCGCGCCACATCACGTGACACGGGTTTATAATAACGAAAAGATAGTCTTTTTATTTCTTTTTAGGTGGGGACGTTAAACAGACAACATCTATACAGATGGAATGTACACAATGTAATTTCTTTTGTCATTGTAGGAAATTGACATTTTAATGACAGTTCACGGGCAGTGCATGTTTTGGATTTAATTGATCCGGTGTAACTTTTAAACCCATTTATTGATTATATTCTGATATTGTACATTTTTCAGCACCTGTTTGTAACACAGATTAGTATTTCAATCTCGGAGCGGACATTTTGTTGTAGGTTTTTACTGAGATTCACGGACCTAGCAAGCGATTTTTACGGCATTGCCATTTCTTTTCTCTAGGAAAAGCTGTGAGAGATATCTGCACAAAGTTTTTTTATAAACTTTCAGTACATGTATGCCCTGCTGACTGCAAATTTTGAGGTCGATTGTACTTGTAGTTTCAGAGAACATGTGGATTTTTTTTTTCAGAAGTGACGCAAGAACAATATTAAATTTCATTTTTTTCATGAAACATGATTGATTGATCATGATCATGATTGACTGATTACTTGATTGATTGATTGATTGATTGATTGATTGATTGATTGATTGATTGATTGATTGATTAGTTGGTTGGTTAGTTGGTTGGTTGGTTGGTTGGTTGGTTGGTTGGTTGGTTGGTTGGTTAAACACGTTGGATAGGGTCAATTGAAACAGCGAAAAAGAAACAAAGAAGATCTTGGACCGTTTATTAAACACATGTGACGGATACATGATTGATTGATCATGATCATGATTGATTGATTGATCATGATCATGATTGATTGATTGATTGATTGATTGATAAGTTGGTTGGTTGGTTGGTTGGTTAAACACTTTGGATAGAGTCAATTGAGACAGCGAAAGAGAAACAAAGATCTTGGACCGTTTTTTAAACACATGAGACGGAAACATGATTGATTGATCATGATCATGATCGATTGATTGATTGATTGATTGATTGATTATTTGGTTTGTTGGTTGGTTGGTTAAACACGTTGGATAGGGTCAATTGAAACAGCGAAAAAGAAACGAAGAAGATCTTGAACCCTATAATTAACACATGAGACGGAAACATGATTGATTGATTGATTGATTGATTGATTGATCATGATCATGATTGATTGATTGATTGATTGATTGATTGATTGATTGGTTGGTTGGTTGGTTGGTTGGTTGGCAAACACACATAAAAAATTTCAAGTAGTGCCCCAAATCACATATGTACATGACCTTGACCTTTGACCTTGTGACCTTTGTCAAGGTCATTGCTTCACAATGTCATTGCAAAAGACCCTATGGGTCAAGGATCTTTTGTTTAAGAGTTTTGCCTAATAATGGCTTTTTATAAACCATCAATGGGGGTTATGTCCCTTACATAATGGTAAAACCAATACAGTCATAATGTAACAAAGTTGCCCCTTGAAGTACTCAACATTTTTCACTGCTTAAATTTTCTGTATCTATAACCATTCAAGAATTATAGGGAAATCAATGACATATGAAAATCTTAAATATGACCTTGACCTTTGACCTTGACCTAATTTTCTTAGTTAGGAATCAGGGGACTCAAATAAAAACATTCCAGGGTTATACGGTTAACGGTTTATGAGTTAAAAAAACATACCGACAAATTTATTCCGTAAAGGTAGATAACTCCTATAAAATTTCATCGAATCGCTTCGATCCAAATTAGTCAAAAATTCCTGAGGATGTAACGAACAATTTGTAAAAAGAATTTTGTCGCTTTCTTATTTTGTTACGAAGGAGATGCACACACATGACAAACAGTGAATAGGGAGATAACTCTTACAAAGAAAATGGTTGGGCTTAGCAGGGTGAAATTTAAAAGCGCATAAACTATACGATACAATATGAAAAAAATCTAAGCGACATATTGCGAAACAAACATTTATCGCAAGAACAAAATTTGGCGGAAGAAAAAAATAATAATAATAATAATAATCAGAACAAATACAATAGGCTTTCCACAGAAAAGTGGAAAGACCTAATAATAATACAAATCAGAACAAATACAATAGGCTTTCCACAGAAAAGTGGAAAGACCTAATAATATGGAAAAAACTGGAGTTGTCGTTCGTTTAACGTTGATAGGATAGATAGCACACAACCTACATTCAGTTGTAAGTGGAGGGTTTAAAAAAAAAAGGGGGGCAAAAGGGGGTCTCGGGGAATTTTTTTTTTTTTATTAACGGAACAGAATGGTTAAAAAGGTTTTTTACAATATAAATCAATTGCTTTAAAAAAGCAATTGTAGGGGGTCTTTCCCCCTTTAAAATTAATTGAATTGCGGGGGGGGGGGTTGTTTGTTTGTTTGTTTGTTTGTTTGTTTGTTTGTTTGTTTCTGTATGGGGTCTATATTATTGTTACCGGAGAAGTTTCATGTTTAGTTTGGAAAGTTTTTATTTTATTTTAGGTACAGCGCGCGCGCCACATCACGTGACACGGGTTTATAATAACGAAAAGATAGTCTTTTTATTTCTTTTTAGGTGGGGACGTTAAACAGACAACATCTATACAGATGGAATGTACACAATGTAATTTCTTTTGTCATTGTAGGAAATTGACATTTTAATGACAGTTCACGGGCAGTGCATGTTTTGGATTTAATTGATCCGGTGTAACTTTTAAACCCATTTATTGATTATATTCTGATATTGTACATTTTTCAGCACCTGTTTGTAACACAGATTAGTATTTCAATCTCGGAGCGGACATTTTGTTGTAGGTTTTTACTGAGATTCACGGACCTAGCAAGCGATTTTTACGGCATTGCCATTTCTTTTCTCTAGGAAAAGCTGTGAGAGATATCTGCACAAAGTTTTTTTATAAACTTTCAGTACATGTATGCCCTGCTGACTGCAAATTTTGAGGTCGATTGTACTTGTAGTTTCAGAGAACATGTGGATTTTTTTTTTCAGAAGTGACGCAAGAACAATATTAAATTTCATTTTTTTCATGAAACATGATTGATTGATCATGATCATGATTGACTGATTACTTGATTGATTGATTGATTGATTGATTGATTGATTGATTGATTGATTGATTGATTGATTAGTTGGTTGGTTAGTTGGTTGGTTGGTTGGTTGGTTGGTTGGTTGGTTGGTTGGTTAAACACGTTGGATAGGGTCAATTGAAACAGCGAAAAAGAAACAAAGAAGATCTTGGACCGTTTATTAAACACATGTGACGGATACATGATTGATTGATCATGATCATGATTGATTGATTGATCATGATCATGATTGATTGATTGATTGATTGATTGATAAGTTGGTTGGTTGGTTGGTTGGTTAAACACTTTGGATAGAGTCAATTGAGACAGCGAAAGAGAAACAAAGATCTTGGACCGTTTTTTAAACACATGAGACGGAAACATGATTGATTGATCATGATCATGATCGATTGATTGATTGATTGATTGATTGATTATTTGGTTTGTTGGTTGGTTGGTTAAACACGTTGGATAGGGTCAATTGAAACAGCGAAAAAGAAACGAAGAAGATCTTGAACCCTATAATTAACACATGAGACGGAAACATGATTGATTGATTGATTGATTGATTGATTGATCATGATCATGATTGATTGATTGATTGATTGATTGATTGATTGATTGGTTGGTTGGTTGGTTGGTTGGTTGGCAAACACACATAAAAAATTTCAAGTAGTGCCCCAAATCACATATGTACATGACCTTGACCTTTGACCTTGTGACCTTTGTCAAGGTCATTGCTTCACAATGTCATTGCAAAAGACCCTATGGGTCAAGGATCTTTTGTTTAAGAGTTTTGCCTAATAATGGCTTTTTATAAACCATCAATGGGGGTTATGTCCCTTACATAATGGTAAAACCAATACAGTCATAATGTAACAAAGTTGCCCCTTGAAGTACTCAACATTTTTCACTGCTTAAATTTTCTGTATCTATAACCATTCAAGAATTATAGGGAAATCAATGACATATGAAAATCTTAAATATGACCTTGACCTTTGACCTTGACCTAATTTTCTTAGTTAGGAATCAGGGGACTCAAATAAAAACATTCCAGGGTTATACGGTTAACGGTTTATGAGTTAAAAAAACATACCGACAAATTTATTCCGTAAAGGTAGATAACTCCTATAAAATTTCATCGAATCGCTTCGATCCAAATTAGTCAAAAATTCCTGAGGATGTAACGAACAATTTGTAAAAAGAATTTTGTCGCTTTCTTATTTTGTTACGAAGGAGATGCACACACATGACAAACAGTGAATAGGGAGATAACTCTTACAAAGAAAATGGTTGGGCTTAGCAGGGTGAAATTTAAAAGCGCATAAACTATACGATACAATATGAAAAAAATCTAAGCGACATATTGCGAAACAAACATTTATCGCAAGAACAAAATTTGGCGGAAGAAAAAAATAATAATAATAATAATAATCAGAACAAATACAATAGGCTTTCCACAGAAAAGTGGAAAGACCTAATAATAATACAAATCAGAACAAATACAATAGGCTTTCCACAGAAAAGTGGAAAGACCTAATAATATGGAAAAAACTGGAGTTGTCGTTCGTTTAACGTTGATAGGATAGATAGCACACAACCTACATTCAGTTGTAAGTGGAGGGTTTAAAAAAAAAAGGGGGGCAAAAGGGGGTCTCGGGGAATTTTTTTTTTTTTATTAACGGAACAGAATGGTTAAAAAGGTTTTTTACAATATAAATCAATTGCTTTAAAAAAGCAATTGTAGGGGGTCTTTCCCCCTTTAAAATTAATTGAATTGCGGGGGGGGGGGGGGTTGTTTGTTTGTTTGTTTGTTTGTTTGTTTGTTTGTTTGTTTCTGTATGGGGTCTATATTATTGTTACCGGAGAAGTTTCATGTTTAGTTTGGAAAGTTTTTATTTTATTTTAGGTACAGCGCGCGCGCCACATCACGTGACACGGGTTTATAATAACGAAAAGATAGTCTTTTTATTTCTTTTTAGGTGGGGACGTTAAACAGACAACATCTATACAGATGGAATGTACACAATGTAATTTCTTTTGTCATTGTAGGAAATTGACATTTTAATGACAGTTCACGGGCAGTGCATGTTTTGGATTTAATTGATCCGGTGTAACTTTTAAACCCATTTATTGATTATATTCTGATATTGTACATTTTTCAGCACCTGTTTGTAACACAGATTAGTATTTCAATCTCGGAGCGGACATTTTGTTGTAGGTTTTTACTGAGATTCACGGACCTAGCAAGCGATTTTTACGGCATTGGCATTTCTTTTCTCTAGGAAAAGCTGTGAGAGATATCTGCACAAAGTTTTTTTATAAACTTTCAGTACATGTATGCCCTGCTGACTGCAAATTTTGAGGTCGATTGTACTTGTAGTTTCAGAGAACATGTGGATTTTTTTTTTCAGAAGTGACGCAAGAACAATATTAAATTTCATTTTTTTCATGAAACATGATTGATTGATCATGATCATGATTGACTGATTACTTGATTGATTGATTGATTGATTGATTGATTGATTGATTGATTGATTGATTGATTAGTTGGTTGGTTAGTTGGTTGGTTGGTTGGTTGGTTGGTTGGTTGGTTGGTTAAACACGTTGGATAGGGTCAATTGAAACAGCGAAAAAGAAACAAAGAAGATCTTGGACCGTTTATTAAACACATGTGACGGATACATGATTGATTGATCATGATCATGATTGATTGATTGATCATGATCATGATTGATTGATTGATTGATTGATTGATAAGTTGGTTGGTTGGTTGGTTGGTTAAACACTTTGGATAGAGTCAATTGAGACAGCGAAAGAGAAACAAAGATCTTGGACCGTTTTTTAAACACATGAGACGGAAACATGATTGATTGATCATGATCATGATCGATTGATTGATTGATTGATTGATTGATTATTTGGTTTGTTGGTTGGTTGGTTAAACACGTTGGATAGGGTCAATTGAAACAGCGAAAAAGAAACGAAGAAGATCTTGAACCCTATAATTAACACATGAGACGGAAACATGATTGATTGATTGATTGATTGATTGATTGATCATGATCATGATTGATTGATTGATTGATTGATTGATTGATTGATTGGTTGGTTGGTTGGTTGGTTGGTTGGCAAACACACATACAAAATTTCAAGTAGTGCCCCAAATCACATATGTACATGACCTTGACCTTTGACCTTGTGACCTTTGTCAAGGTCATTGCTTCACAATGTCATTGCAAAAGACCCTATGGGTCAAGGATCTTTTGTTTAAGAGTTTTGCCTAATAATGGCTTTTTATAAACCATCAATGGGGGTTATGTCCCTTACATAATGGTAAAACCAATACAGTCATAATGTAACAAAGTTGCCCCTTGAAGTACTCAACATTTTTCACTGCTTAAATTTTCTGTATCTATAACCATTCAAGAATTATAGGGAAATCAATGACATATGAAAATCTTAAATATGACCTTGACCTTTGACCTTGACCTAATTTTCTTAGTTAGGAATCAGGGGACTCAAATAAAAACATTCCAGGGTTATACGGTTAACGGTTTATGAGTTAAAAAAACATACCGACAAATTTATTCCGTAAAGGTAGATAACTCCTATAAAATTTCATCGAATCGCTTCGATCCAAATTAGTCAAAAATTCCTGAGGATGTAACGAACAATTTGTAAAAAGAATTTTGTCGCTTTCTTATTTTGTTACGAAGGAGATGCACACACATGACAAACAGTGAATAGGGAGATAACTCTTACAAAGAAAATGGTTGGGCTTAGCAGGGTGAAATTTAAAAGCGCATAAACTATACGATACAATATGAAAAAAATCTAAGCGACATATTGCGAAACAAACATTTATCGCAAGAACAAAATTTGGCGGAAGAAAAAAATAATAATAATAATAATAATCAGAACAAATACAATAGGCTTTCCACAGAAAAGTGGAAAGACCTAATAATAATACAAATCAGAACAAATACAATAGGCTTTCCACAGAAAAGTGGAAAGACCTAATAATATGGAAAAAACTGGAGTTGTCGTTCGTTTAACGTTGATAGGATAGATAGCACACAACCTACATTCAGTTGTAAGTGGAGGGTTTAAAAAAAAAAGGGGGGCAAAAGGGGGTCTCGGGGAATTTTTTTTTTTTTATTAACGGAACAGAATGGTTAAAAAGGTTTTTTACAATATAAATCAATTGCTTTAAAAAAGCAATTGTAGGGGGTCTTTCCCCCTTTAAAATTAATTGAATTGCGGGGGGGGGGGGGTTGTTTGTTTGTTTGTTTGTTTGTTTGTTTGTTTGTTTGTTTCTGTATGGGGTCTATATTATTGTTACCGGAGAAGTTTCATGTTTAGTTTGGAAAGTTTTTATTTTATTTTAGGTACAGCGCGCGCGCCACATCACGTGACACGGGTTTATAATAACGAAAAGATAGTCTTTTTATTTCTTTTTAGGTGGGGACGTTAAACAGACAACATCTATACAGATGGAATGTACACAATGTAATTTCTTTTGTCATTGTAGGAAATTGACATTTTAATGACAGTTCACGGGCAGTGCATGTTTTGGATTTAATTGATCCGGTGTAACTTTTAAACCCATTTATTGATTATATTCTGATATTGTACATTTTTCAGCACCTGTTTGTAACACAGATTAGTATTTCAATCTCGGAGCGGACATTTTGTTGTAGGTTTTTACTGAGATTCACGGACCTAGCAAGCGATTTTTACGGCATTGGCATTTCTTTTCTCTAGGAAAAGCTGTGAGAGATATCTGCACAAAGTTTTTTTATAAACTTTCAGTACATGTATGCCCTGCTGACTGCAAATTTTGAGGTCGATTGTACTTGTAGTTTCAGAGAACATGTGGATTTTTTTTTTCAGAAGTGACGCAAGAACAATATTAAATTTCATTTTTTTCATGAAACATGATTGATTGATCATGATCATGATTGACTGATTACTTGATTGATTGATTGATTGATTGATTGATTGATTGATTGATTGATTGATTGATTAGTTGGTTGGTTAGTTGGTTGGTTGGTTGGTTGGTTGGTTGGTTGGTTGGTTGGTTGGTTAAACACGTTGGATAGGGTCAATTGAAACAGCGAAAAAGAAACAAAGAAGATCTTGGACCGTTTATTAAACACATGTGACGGATACATGATTGATTGATCATGATCATGATTGATTGATTGATCATGATCATGATTGATTGATTGATTGATTGATTGATAAGTTGGTTGGTTGGTTGGTTGGTTAAACACTTTGGATAGAGTCAATTGAGACAGCGAAAGAGAAACAAAGATCTTGGACCGTTTTTTAAACACATGAGACGGAAACATGATTGATTGATCATGATCATGATCGATTGATTGATTGATTGATTGATTGATTATTTGGTTTGTTGGTTGGTTGGTTAAACACGTTGGATAGGGTCAATTGAAACAGCGAAAAAGAAACGAAGAAGATCTTGAACCCTATAATTAACACATGAGACGGAAACATGATTGATTGATTGATTGATTGATTGATTGATCATGATCATGATTGATTGATTGATTGATTGATTGATTGATTGATTGGTTGGTTGGTTGGTTGGTTGGTTGGCAAACACACATACAAAATTTCAAGTAGTGCCCCAAATCACATATGTACATGACCTTGACCTTTGACCTTGTGACCTTTGTCAAGGTCATTGCTTCACAATGTCATTGCAAAAGACCCTATGGGTCAAGGATCTTTTGTTTAAGAGTTTTGCCTAATAATGGCTTTTTATAAACCATCAATGGGGGTTATGTCCCTTACATAATGGTAAAACCAATACAGTCATAATGTAACAAAGTTGCCCCTTGAAGTACTCAACATTTTTCACTGCTTAAATTTTCTGTATCTATAACCATTCAAGAATTATAGGGAAATCAATGACATATGAAAATCTTAAATATGACCTTGACCTTTGACCTTGACCTAATTTTCTTAGTTAGGAATCAGGGGACTCAAATAAAAACATTCCAGGGTTATACGGTTAACGGTTTATGAGTTAAAAAAACATACCGACAAATTTATTCCGTAAAGGTAGATAACTCCTATAAAATTTCATCGAATCGCTTCGATCCAAATTAGTCAAAAATTCCTGAGGATGTAACGAACAATTTGTAAAAAGAATTTTGTCGCTTTCTTATTTTGTTACGAAGGAGATGCACACACATGACAAACAGTGAATAGGGAGATAACTCTTACAAAGAAAATGGTTGGGCTTAGCAGGGTGAAATTTAAAAGCGCATAAACTATACGATACAATATGAAAAAAATCTAAGCGACATATTGCGAAACAAACATTTATCGCAAGAACAAAATTTGGCGGAAGAAAAAAATAATAATAATAATAATAATCAGAACAAATACAATAGGCTTTCCACAGAAAAGTGGAAAGACCTAATAATAATACAAATCAGAACAAATACAATAGGCTTTCCACAGAAAAGTGGAAAGACCTAATAATATGGAAAAAACTGGAGTTGTCGTTCGTTTAACGTTGATAGGATAGATAGCACACAACCTACATTCAGTTGTAAGTGGAGGGTTTAAAAAAAAAAGGGGGGCAAAAGGGGGTCTCGGGGAATTTTTTTTTTTTTATTAACGGAACAGAATGGTTAAAAAGGTTTTTTACAATATAAATCAATTGCTTTAAAAAAGCAATTGTAGGGGGTCTTTCCCCCTTTAAAATTAATTGAATTGCGGGGGGGGGGGGGTTGTTTGTTTGTTTGTTTGTTTGTTTGTTTGTTTGTTTGTTTCTGTATGGGGTCTATATTATTGTTACCGGAGAAGTTTCATGTTTAGTTTGGAAAGTTTTTATTTTATTTTAGGTACAGCGCGCGCGCCACATCACGTGACACGGGTTTATAATAACGAAAAGATAGTCTTTTTATTTCTTTTTAGGTGGGGACGTTAAACAGACAACATCTATACAGATGGAATGTACACAATGTAATTTCTTTTGTCATTGTAGGAAATTGACATTTTAATGACAGTTCACGGGCAGTGCATGTTTTGGATTTAATTGATCCGGTGTAACTTTTAAACCCATTTATTGATTATATTCTGATATTGTACATTTTTCAGCACCTGTTTGTAACACAGATTAGTATTTCAATCTCGGAGCGGACATTTTGTTGTAGGTTTTTACTGAGATTCACGGACCTAGCAAGCGATTTTTACGGCATTGGCATTTCTTTTCTCTAGGAAAAGCTGTGAGAGATATCTGCACAAAGTTTTTTTATAAACTTTCAGTACATGTATGCCCTGCTGACTGCAAATTTTGAGGTCGATTGTACTTGTAGTTTCAGAGAACATGTGGATTTTTTTTTTCAGAAGTGACGCAAGAACAATATTAAATTTCATTTTTTTCATGAAACATGATTGATTGATCATGATCATGATTGACTGATTACTTGATTGATTGATTGATTGATTGATTGATTGATTGATTGATTGATTGATTGATTAGTTGGTTGGTTAGTTGGTTGGTTGGTTGGTTGGTTGGTTGGTTGGTTGGTTGGTTGGTTAAACACGTTGGATAGGGTCAATTGAAACAGCGAAAAAGAAACAAAGAAGATCTTGGACCGTTTATTAAACACATGTGACGGATACATGATTGATTGATCATGATCATGATTGATTGATTGATCATGATCATGATTGATTGATTGATTGATTGATTGATAAGTTGGTTGGTTGGTTGGTTGGTTAAACACTTTGGATAGAGTCAATTGAGACAGCGAAAGAGAAACAAAGATCTTGGACCGTTTTTTAAACACATGAGACGGAAACATGATTGATTGATCATGATCATGATCGATTGATTGATTGATTGATTGATTGATTATTTGGTTTGTTGGTTGGTTGGTTAAACACGTTGGATAGGGTCAATTGAAACAGCGAAAAAGAAACGAAGAAGATCTTGAACCCTATAATTAACACATGAGACGGAAACATGATTGATTGATTGATTGATTGATTGATTGATCATGATCATGATTGATTGATTGATTGATTGATTGATTGATTGATTGGTTGGTTGGTTGGTTGGTTGGTTGGCAAACACACATACAAAATTTCAAGTAGTGCCCCAAATCACATATGTACATGACCTTGACCTTTGACCTTGTGACCTTTGTCAAGGTCATTGCTTCACAATGTCATTGCAAAAGACCCTATGGGTCAAGGATCTTTTGTTTAAGAGTTTTGCCTAATAATGGCTTTTTATAAACCATCAATGGGGGTTATGTCCCTTACATAATGGTAAAACCAATACAGTCATAATGTAACAAAGTTGCCCCTTGAAGTACTCAACATTTTTCACTGCTTAAATTTTCTGTATCTATAACCATTCAAGAATTATAGGGAAATCAATGACATATGAAAATCTTAAATATGACCTTGACCTTTGACCTTGACCTAATTTTCTTAGTTAGGAATCAGGGGACTCAAATAAAAACATTCCAGGGTTATACGGTTAACGGTTTATGAGTTAAAAAAACATACCGACAAATTTATTCCGTAAAGGTAGATAACTCCTATAAAATTTCATCGAATCGCTTCGATCCAAATTAGTCAAAAATTCCTGAGGATGTAACGAACAATTTGTAAAAAGAATTTTGTCGCTTTCTTATTTTGTTACGAAGGAGATGCACACACATGACAAACAGTGAATAGGGAGATAACTCTTACAAAGAAAATGGTTGGGCTTAGCAGGGTGAAATTTAAAAGCGCATAAACTATACGATACAATATGAAAAAAATCTAAGCGACATATTGCGAAACAAACATTTATCGCAAGAACAAAATTTGGCGGAAGAAAAAAATAATAATAATAATAATAATCAGAACAAATACAATAGGCTTTCCACAGAAAAGTGGAAAGACCTAATAATAATACAAATCAGAACAAATACAATAGGCTTTCCACAGAAAAGTGGAAAGACCTAATAATATGGAAAAAACTGGAGTTGTCGTTCGTTTAACGTTGATAGGATAGATAGCACACAACCTACATTCAGTTGTAAGTGGAGGGTTTAAAAAAAAAAGGGGGGCAAAAGGGGGTCTCGGGGAATTTTTTTTTTTTTATTAACGGAACAGAATGGTTAAAAAGGTTTTTTACAATATAAATCAATTGCTTTAAAAAAGCAATTGTAGGGGGTCTTTCCCCCTTTAAAATTAATTGAATTGCGGGGGGGGGGGGGGGTTGTTTGTTTGTTTGTTTGTTTGTTTGTTTGTTTGTTTGTTTCTGTATGGGGTCTATATTATTGTTACCGGAGAAGTTTCATGTTTAGTTTGGAAAGTTTTTATTTTATTTTAGGTACAGCGCGCGCGCCACATCACGTGACACGGGTTTATAATAACGAAAAGATAGTCTTTTTATTTCTTTTTAGGTGGGGACGTTAAACAGACAACATCTATACAGATGGAATGTACACAATGTAATTTCTTTTGTCATTGTAGGAAATTGACATTTTAATGACAGTTCACGGGCAGTGCATGTTTTGGATTTAATTGATCCGGTGTAACTTTTAAACCCATTTATTGATTATATTCTGATATTGTACATTTTTCAGCACCTGTTTGTAACACAGATTAGTATTTCAATCTCGGAGCGGACATTTTGTTGTAGGTTTTTACTGAGATTCACGGACCTAGCAAGCGATTTTTACGGCATTGCCATTTCTTTTCTCTAGGAAAAGCTGTGAGAGATATCTGCACAAAGTTTTTTTATAAACTTTCAGTACATGTATGCCCTGCTGACTGCAAATTTTGAGGTCGATTGTACTTGTAGTTTCAGAGAACATGTGGATTTTTTTTTTCAGAAGTGACGCAAGAACAATATTAAATTTCATTTTTTTCATGAAACATGATTGATTGATCATGATCATGATTGACTGATTACTTGATTGATTGATTGATTGATTGATTGATTGATTGATTGATTGATTGATTGATTAGTTGGTTGGTTAGTTGGTTGGTTGGTTGGTTGGTTGGTTGGTTGGTTGGTTGGTTGGTTAAACACGTTGGATAGGGTCAATTGAAACAGCGAAAAAGAAACAAAGAAGATCTTGGACCGTTTATTAAACACATGTGACGGATACATGATTGATTGATCATGATCATGATTGATTGATTGATCATGATCATGATTGATTGATTGATTGATTGATTGATAAGTTGGTTGGTTGGTTGGTTGGTTAAACACTTTGGATAGAGTCAATTGAGACAGCGAAAGAGAAACAAAGATCTTGGACCGTTTTTTAAACACATGAGACGGAAACATGATTGATTGATCATGATCATGATCGATTGATTGATTGATTGATTGATTGATTATTTGGTTTGTTGGTTGGTTGGTTAAACACGTTGGATAGGGTCAATTGAAACAGCGAAAAAGAAACGAAGAAGATCTTGAACCCTATAATTAACACATGAGACGGAAACATGATTGATTGATTGATTGATTGATTGATTGATCATGATCATGATTGATTGATTGATTGATTGATTGATTGATTGATTGGTTGGTTGGTTGGTTGGTTGGTTGGCAAACACACATAAAAAATTTCAAGTAGTGCCCCAAATCACATATGTACATGACCTTGACCTTTGACCTTGTGACCTTTGTCAAGGTCATTGCTTCACAATGTCATTGCAAAAGACCCTATGGGTCAAGGATCTTTTGTTTAAGAGTTTTGCCTAATAATGGCTTTTTATAAACCATCAATGGGGGTTATGTCCCTTACATAATGGTAAAACCAATACAGTCATAATGTAACAAAGTTGCCCCTTGAAGTACTCAACATTTTTCACTGCTTAAATTTTCTGTATCTATAACCATTCAAGAATTATAGGGAAATCAATGACATATGAAAATCTTAAATATGACCTTGACCTTTGACCTTGACCTAATTTTCTTAGTTAGGAATCAGGGGACTCAAATAAAAACATTCCAGGGTTATACGGTTAACGGTTTATGAGTTAAAAAAACATACCGACAAATTTATTCCGTAAAGGTAGATAACTCCTATAAAATTTCATCGAATCGCTTCGATCCAAATTAGTCAAAAATTCCTGAGGATGTAACGAACAATTTGTAAAAAGAATTTTGTCGCTTTCTTATTTTGTTACGAAGGAGATGCACACACATGACAAACAGTGAATAGGGAGATAACTCTTACAAAGAAAATGGTTGGGCTTAGCAGGGTGAAATTTAAAAGCGCATAAACTATACGATACAATATGAAAAAAATCTAAGCGACATATTGCGAAACAAACATTTATCGCAAGAACAAAATTTGGCGGAAGAAAAAAATAATAATAATAATAATAATCAGAACAAATACAATAGGCTTTCCACAGAAAAGTGGAAAGACCTAATAATAATACAAATCAGAACAAATACAATAGGCTTTCCACAGAAAAGTGGAAAGACCTAATAATATGGAAAAAACTGGAGTTGTCGTTCGTTTAACGTTGATAGGATAGATAGCACACAACCTACATTCAGTTGTAAGTGGAGGGTTTAAAAAAAAAAGGGGGGCAAAAGGGGGTCTCGGGGAATTTTTTTTTTTTTATTAACGGAACAGAATGGTTAAAAAGGTTTTTTACAATATAAATCAATTGCTTTAAAAAAGCAATTGTAGGGGGTCTTTCCCCCTTTAAAATTAATTGAATTGCGGGGGGGGGGGTTGTTTGTTTGTTTGTTTGTTTGTTTGTTTGTTTGTTTGTTTCTGTATGGGGTCTATATTATTGTTACCGGAGAAGTTTCATGTTTAGTTTGGAAAGTTTTTATTTTATTTTAGGTACAGCGCGCGCGCCACATCACGTGACACGGGTTTATAATAACGAAAAGATAGTCTTTTTATTTCTTTTTAGGTGGGGACGTTAAACAGACAACATCTATACAGATGGAATGTACACAATGTAATTTCTTTTGTCATTGTAGGAAATTGACATTTTAATGACAGTTCACGGGCAGTGCATGTTTTGGATTTAATTGATCCGGTGTAACTTTTAAACCCATTTATTGATTATATTCTGATATTGTACATTTTTCAGCACCTGTTTGTAACACAGATTAGTATTTCAATCTCGGAGCGGACATTTTGTTGTAGGTTTTTACTGAGATTCACGGACCTAGCAAGCGATTTTTACGGCATTGCCATTTCTTTTCTCTAGGAAAAGCTGTGAGAGATATCTGCACAAAGTTTTTTTATAAACTTTCAGTACATGTATGCCCTGCTGACTGCAAATTTTGAGGTCGATTGTACTTGTAGTTTCAGAGAACATGTGGATTTTTTTTTTCAGAAGTGACGCAAGAACAATATTAAATTTCATTTTTTTCATGAAACATGATTGATTGATCATGATCATGATTGACTGATTACTTGATTGATTGATTGATTGATTGATTGATTGATTGATTGATTGATTGATTGATTAGTTGGTTGGTTAGTTGGTTGGTTGGTTGGTTGGTTGGTTGGTTGGTTGGTTGGTTGGTTAAACACGTTGGATAGGGTCAATTGAAACAGCGAAAAAGAAACAAAGAAGATCTTGGACCGTTTATTAAACACATGTGACGGATACATGATTGATTGATCATGATCATGATTGATTGATTGATCATGATCATGATTGATTGATTGATTGATTGATTGATAAGTTGGTTGGTTGGTTGGTTGGTTAAACACTTTGGATAGAGTCAATTGAGACAGCGAAAGAGAAACAAAGATCTTGGACCGTTTTTTAAACACATGAGACGGAAACATGATTGATTGATCATGATCATGATCGATTGATTGATTGATTGATTGATTGATTATTTGGTTTGTTGGTTGGTTGGTTAAACACGTTGGATAGGGTCAATTGAAACAGCGAAAAAGAAACGAAGAAGATCTTGAACCCTATAATTAACACATGAGACGGAAACATGATTGATTGATTGATTGATTGATTGATTGATCATGATCATGATTGATTGATTGATTGATTGATTGATTGATTGATTGGTTGGTTGGTTGGTTGGTTGGTTGGCAAACACACATAAAAAATTTCAAGTAGTGCCCCAAATCACATATGTACATGACCTTGACCTTTGACCTTGTGACCTTTGTCAAGGTCATTGCTTCACAATGTCATTGCAAAAGACCCTATGGGTCAAGGATCTTTTGTTTAAGAGTTTTGCCTAATAATGGCTTTTTATAAACCATCAATGGGGGTTATGTCCCTTACATAATGGTAAAACCAATACAGTCATAATGTAACAAAGTTGCCCCTTGAAGTACTCAACATTTTTCACTGCTTAAATTTTCTGTATCTATAACCATTCAAGAATTATAGGGAAATCAATGACATATGAAAATCTTAAATATGACCTTGACCTTTGACCTTGACCTAATTTTCTTAGTTAGGAATCAGGGGGAATCAGGGGACTCAAATAAAAACATTCCAGGGTTATACGGTTAACGGTTTATGAGTTAAAAAAACATACCGACAAATTTATTCCGTAAAGGTAGATAACTCCTATAAAATTTCATCGAATCGCTTCGATCCAAATTAGTCAAAAATTCCTGAGGATGTAACGAACAATTTGTAAAAAGAATTTTGTCGCTTTCTTATTTTGTTACGAAGGAGATGCACACACATGACAAACAGTGAATAGGGAGATAACTCTTACAAAGAAAATGGTTGGGCTTAGCAGGGTGAAATTTAAAAGCGCATAAACTATACGATACAATATGAAAAAAATCTAAGCGACATATTGCGAAACAAACATTTATCGCAAGAACAAAATTTGGCGGAAGAAAAAAATAATAATAATAATAATAATCAGAACAAATACAATAGGCTTTCCACAGAAAAGTGGAAAGACCTAATAATAATACAAATCAGAACAAATACAATAGGCTTTCCACAGAAAAGTGGAAAGACCTAATAATATGGAAAAAACTGGAGTTGTCGTTCGTTTAACGTTGATAGGATAGATAGCACACAACCTACATAGTTGTAAGTGGAGGGTTTAAAAAAAAAAGGGGGGCAAAAGGGGGTCTCGGGGAATTTTTTTTTTTTTATTAACGGAACAGAATGGTTAAAAAGGTTTTTTACAATATAAATCAATTGCTTTAAAAAAGCAATTGTAGGGGGTCTTTCCCCCTTTAAAATTAATTGAATTGCGGGGGGGGGGGGGGGGTTGTTTGTTTGTTTGTTTGTTTGTTTGTTTGTTTGTTTGTTTCTGTATGGGGTCTATATTATTGTTACCGGAGAAGTTTCATGTTTAGTTTGGAAAGTTTTTATTTTATTTTAGGTACAGCGCGCGCGCCACATCACGTGACACGGGTTTATAATAACGAAAAGATAGTCTTTTTATTTCTTTTTAGGTGGGGACGTTAAACAGACAACATCTATACAGATGGAATGTACACAATGTAATTTCTTTTGTCATTGTAGGAAATTGACATTTTAATGACAGTTCACGGGCAGTGCATGTTTTGGATTTAATTGATCCGGTGTAACTTTTAAACCCATTTATTGATTATATTCTGATATTGTACATTTTTCAGCACCTGTTTGTAACACAGATTAGTATTTCAATCTCGGAGCGGACATTTTGTTGTAGGTTTTTACTGAGATTCACGGACCTAGCAAGCGATTTTTACGGCATTGCCATTTCTTTTCTCTAGGAAAAGCTGTGAGAGATATCTGCACAAAGTTTTTTTATAAACTTTCAGTACATGTATGCCCTGCTGACTGCAAATTTTGAGGTCGATTGTACTTGTAGTTTCAGAGAACATGTGGATTTTTTTTTTCAGAAGTGACGCAAGAACAATATTAAATTTCATTTTTTTCATGAAACATGATTGATTGATCATGATCATGATTGACTGATTACTTGATTGATTGATTGATTGATTGATTGATTGATTGATTGATTGATTGATTGATTGATTAGTTGGTTGGTTAGTTGGTTGGTTGGTTGGTTGGTTGGTTGGTTGGTTGGTTGGTTGGTTAAACACGTTGGATAGGGTCAATTGAAACAGCGAAAAAGAAACAAAGAAGATCTTGGACCGTTTATTAAACACATGTGACGGATACATGATTGATTGATCATGATCATGATTGATTGATTGATCATGATCATGATTGATTGATTGATTGATTGATTGATAAGTTGGTTGGTTGGTTGGTTGGTTAAACACTTTGGATAGAGTCAATTGAGACAGCGAAAGAGAAACAAAGATCTTGGACCGTTTTTTAAACACATGAGACGGAAACATGATTGATTGATCATGATCATGATCGATTGATTGATTGATTGATTGATTGATTATTTGGTTTGTTGGTTGGTTGGTTAAACACGTTGGATAGGGTCAATTGAAACAGCGAAAAAGAAACGAAGAAGATCTTGAACCCTATAATTAACACATGAGACGGAAACATGATTGATTGATTGATTGATTGATTGATTGATCATGATCATGATTGATTGATTGATTGATTGATTGATTGATTGATTGGTTGGTTGGTTGGTTGGTTGGTTGGCAAACACACATAAAAAATTTCAAGTAGTGCCCCAAATCACATATGTACATGACCTTGACCTTTGACCTTGTGACCTTTGTCAAGGTCATTGCTTCACAATGTCATTGCAAAAGACCCTATGGGTCAAGGATCTTTTGTTTAAGAGTTTTGCCTAATAATGGCTTTTTATAAACCATCAATGGGGGTTATGTCCCTTACATAATGGTAAAACCAATACAGTCATAATGTAACAAAGTTGCCCCTTGAAGTACTCAACATTTTTCACTGCTTAAATTTTCTGTATCTATAACCATTCAAGAATTATAGGGAAATCAATGACATATGAAAATCTTAAATATGACCTTGACCTTTGACCTTGACCTAATTTTCTTAGTTAGGAATCAGGGGACTCAAATAAAAACATTCCAGGGTTATACGGTTAACGGTTTATGAGTTAAAAAAACATACCGACAAATTTATTCCGTAAAGGTAGATAACTCCTATAAAATTTCATCGAATCGCTTCGATCCAAATTAGTCAAAAATTCCTGAGGATGTAACGAACAATTTGTAAAAAGAATTTTGTCGCTTTCTTATTTTGTTACGAAGGAGATGCACACACATGACAAACAGTGAATAGGGAGATAACTCTTACAAAGAAAATGGTTGGGCTTAGCAGGGTGAAATTTAAAAGCGCATAAACTATACGATACAATATGAAAAAAATCTAAGCGACATATTGCGAAACAAACATTTATTTTATCGCAAGAACAAAATTTGGCGGAAGAAAAAAATAATAATAATAATAATAATCAGAACAAATACAATAGGCTTTCCACAGAAAAGTGGAAAGACCTAATAATAATACAAATCAGAACAAATACAATAGGCTTTCCACAGAAAAGTGGAAAGACCTAATAATATGGAAAAAACTGGAGTTGTCGTTCGTTTAACGTTGATAGGATAGATAGCACACAACCTACATTCAGTTGTAAGTGGAGGGTTTAAAAAAAAAAGGGGGGCAAAAGGGGGTCTCGGGGAATTTTTTTTTTTTTATTAACGGAACAGAATGGTTAAAAAGGTTTTTTACAATATAAATCAATTGCTTTAAAAAAGCAATTGTAGGGGGTCTTTCCCCCTTTAAAATTAATTGAATTGCGGGGGGGGGGGGGGGTTGTTTGTTTGTTTGTTTGTTTGTTTGTTTGTTTGTTTGTTTCTGTATGGGGTCTATATTATTGTTACCGGAGAAGTTTCATGTTTAGTTTGGAAAGTTTTTATTTTATTTTAGGTACAGCGCGCGCGCCACATCACGTGACACGGGTTTATAATAACGAAAAGATAGTCTTTTTATTTCTTTTTAGGTGGGGACGTTAAACAGACAACATCTATACAGATGGAATGTACACAATGTAATTTCTTTTGTCATTGTAGGAAATTGACATTTTAATGACAGTTCACGGGCAGTGCATGTTTTGGATTTAATTGATCCGGTGTAACTTTTAAACCCATTTATTGATTATATTCTGATATTGTACATTTTTCAGCACCTGTTTGTAACACAGATTAGTATTTCAATCTCGGAGCGGACATTTTGTTGTAGGTTTTTACTGAGATTCACGGACCTAGCAAGCGATTTTTACGGCATTGCCATTTCTTTTCTCTAGGAAAAGCTGTGAGAGATATCTGCACAAAGTTTTTTTATAAACTTTCAGTACATGTATGCCCTGCTGACTGCAAATTTTGAGGTCGATTGTACTTGTAGTTTCAGAGAACATGTGGATTTTTTTTTTCAGAAGTGACGCAAGAACAATATTAAATTTCATTTTTTTCATGAAACATGATTGATTGATCATGATCATGATTGACTGATTACTTGATTGATTGATTGATTGATTGATTGATTGATTGATTGATTGATTGATTAGTTGGTTGGTTAGTTGGTTGGTTGGTTGGTTGGTTGGTTGGTTGGTTGGTTGGTTAAACACGTTGGATAGGGTCAATTGAAACAGCGAAAAAGAAACAAAGAAGATCTTGGACCGTTTATTAAACACATGTGACGGATACATGATTGATTGATCATGATCATGATTGATTGATTGATCATGATCATGATTGATTGATTGATTGATTGATTGATAAGTTGGTTGGTTGGTTGGTTGGTTAAACACTTTGGATAGAGTCAATTGAGACAGCGAAAGAGAAACAAAGATCTTGGACCGTTTTTTAAACACATGAGACGGAAACATGATTGATTGATCATGATCATGATCGATTGATTGATTGATTGATTGATTGATTATTTGGTTTGTTGGTTGGTTGGTTAAACACGTTGGATAGGGTCAATTGAAACAGCGAAAAAGAAACGAAGAAGATCTTGAACCCTATAATTAACACATGAGACGGAAACATGATTGATTGATTGATTGATTGATTGATTGATCATGATCATGATTGATTGATTGATTGATTGATTGATTGATTGATTGGTTGGTTGGTTGGTTGGTTGGTTGGCAAACACACATAAAAAATTTCAAGTAGTGCCCCAAATCACATATGTACATGACCTTGACCTTTGACCTTGTGACCTTTGTCAAGGTCATTGCTTCACAATGTCATTGCAAAAGACCCTATGGGTCAAGGATCTTTTGTTTAAGAGTTTTGCCTAATAATGGCTTTTTATAAACCATCAATGGGGGTTATGTCCCTTACATAATGGTAAAACCAATACAGTCATAATGTAACAAAGTTGCCCCTTGAAGTACTCAACATTTTTCACTGCTTAAATTTTCTGTATCTATAACCATTCAAGAATTATAGGGAAATCAATGACATATGAAAATCTTAAATATGACCTTGACCTTTGACCTTGACCTAATTTTCTTAGTTAGGAATCAGGGGACTCAAATAAAAACATTCCAGGGTTATACGGTTAACGGTTTATGAGTTAAAAAAACATACCGACAAATTTATTCCGTAAAGGTAGATAACTCCTATAAAATTTCATCGAATCGCTTCGATCCAAATTAGTCAAAAATTCCTGAGGATGTAACGAACAATTTGTAAAAAGAATTTTGTCGCTTTCTTATTTTGTTACGAAGGAGATGCACACACATGACAAACAGTGAATAGGGAGATAACTCTTACAAAGAAAATGGTTGGGCTTAGCAGGGTGAAATTTAAAAGCGCATAAACTATACGATACAATATGAAAAAAATCTAAGCGACATATTGCGAAACAAACATTTATCGCAAGAACAAAATTTGGCGGAAGAAAAAAATAATAATAATAATAATAATCAGAACAAATACAATAGGCTTTCCACAGAAAAGTGGAAAGACCTAATAATAATACAAATCAGAACAAATACAATAGGCTTTCCACAGAAAAGTGGAAAGACCTAATAATATGGAAAAAACTGGAGTTGTCGTTCGTTTAACGTTGATAGGATAGATAGCACACAACCTACATTCAGTTGTAAGTGGAGGGTTTAAAAAAAAAAGGGGGGCAAAAGGGGGTCTCGGGGAATTTTTTTTTTTTTATTAACGGAACAGAATGGTTAAAAAGGTTTTTTACAATATAAATCAATTGCTTTAAAAAAGCAATTGTAGGGGGTCTTTCCCCCTTTAAAATTAATTGAATTGCGGGGGGGGGGGGGGTTGTTTGTTTGTTTGTTTGTTGGTTTGTTTGTTTGTTTGTTTCTGTATGGGGTCTATATTATTGTTACCGGAGAAGTTTCATGTTTAGTTTGGAAAGTTTTTATTTTATTTTAGGTACAGCGCGCGCGCCACATCACGTGACACGGGTTTATAATAACGAAAAGATAGTCTTTTTATTTCTTTTTAGGTGGGGACGTTAAACAGACAACATCTATACAGATGGAATGTACACAATGTAATTTCTTTTGTCATTGTAGGAAATTGACATTTTAATGACAGTTCACGGGCAGTGCATGTTTTGGATTTAATTGATCCGGTGTAACTTTTAAACCCATTTATTGATTATATTCTGATATTGTACATTTTTCAGCACCTGTTTGTAACACAGATTAGTATTTCAATCTCGGAGCGGACATTTTGTTGTAGGTTTTTACTGAGATTCACGGACCTAGCAAGCGATTTTTACGGCATTGCCATTTCTTTTCTCTAGGAAAAGCTGTGAGAGATATCTGCACAAAGTTTTTTTATAAACTTTCAGTACATGTATGCCCTGCTGACTGCAAATTTTGAGGTCGATTGTACTTGTAGTTTCAGAGAACATGTGGATTTTTTTTTCAGAAGTGACGCAAGAACAATATTAAATTTCATTTTTTTCATGAAACATGATTGATTGATCATGATCATGATTGACTGATTACTTGATTGATTGATTGATTGATTGATTGATTGATTGATTGATTGATTGATTAGTTGGTTGGTTAGTTGGTTGGTTGGTTGGTTGGTTGGTTGGTTGGTTGGTTGGTTGGTTAAACACGTTGGATAGGGTCAATTGAAACAGCGAAAAAGAAACAAAGAAGATCTTGGACCGTTTATTAAACACATGTGACGGATACATGATTGATTGATCATGATCATGATTGATTGATTGATCATGATCATGATTGATTGATTGATTGATTGATTGATAAGTTGGTTGGTTGGTTGGTTGGTTAAACACTTTGGATAGAGTCAATTGAGACAGCGAAAGAGAAACAAAGATCTTGGACCGTTTTTTAAACACATGAGACGGAAACATGATTGATTGATCATGATCATGATCGATTGATTGATTGATTGATTGATTGATTATTTGGTTTGTTGGTTGGTTGGTTAAACACGTTGGATAGGGTCAATTGAAACAGCGAAAAAGAAACGAAGAAGATCTTGAACCCTATAATTAACACATGAGACGGAAACATGATTGATTGATTGATTGATTGATTGATTGATCATGATCATGATTGATTGATTGATTGATTGATTGATTGATTGGTTGGTTGGTTGGTTGGTTGGTTGGCAAACACACATAAAAAATTTCAAGTAGTGCCCCAAATCACATATGTACATGACCTTGACCTTTGACCTTGTGACCTTTGTCAAGGTCATTGCTTCACAATGTCATTGCAAAAGACCCTATGGGTCAAGGATCTTTTGTTTAAGAGTTTTGCCTAATAATGGCTTTTTATAAACCATCAATGGGGGTTATGTCCCTTACATAATGGTAAAACCAATACAGTCATAATGTAACAAAGTTGCCCCTTGAAGTACTCAACATTTTTCACTGCTTAAATTTTCTGTATCTATAACCATTCAAGAATTATAGGGAAATCAATGACATATGAAAATCTTAAATATGACCTTGACCTTTGACCTTGACCTAATTTTCTTAGTTAGGAATCAGGGGACTCAAATAAAAACATTCCAGGGTTATACGGTTAACGGTTTATGAGTTAAAAAAACATACCGACAAATTTATTCCGTAAAGGTAGATAACTCCTATAAAATTTCATCGAATCGCTTCGATCCAAATTAGTCAAAAATTCCTGAGGATGTAACGAACAATTTGTAAAAAGAATTTTGTCGCTTTCTTATTTTGTTACGAAGGAGATGCACACACATGACAAACAGTGAATAGGGAGATAACTCTTACAAAGAAAATGGTTGGGCTTAGCAGGGTGAAATTTAAAAGCGCATAAACTATACGATACAATATGAAAAAAATCTAAGCGACATATTGCGAAACAAACATTTATCGCAAGAACAAAATTTGGCGGAAGAAAAAAATAATAATAATAATAATAATCAGAACAAATACAATAGGCTTTCCACAGAAAAGTGGAAAGACCTAATAATAATACAAATCAGAACAAATACAATAGGCTTTCCACAGAAAAGTGGAAAGACCTAATAATATGGAAAAAACTGGAGTTGTCGTTCGTTTAACGTTGATAGGATAGATAGCACACAACCTACATTCAGTTGTAAGTGGAGGGTTTAAAAAAAAAAGGGGGGCAAAAGGGGGTCTCGGGGAATTTTTTTTTTTTTATTAACGGAACAGAATGGTTAAAAAGGTTTTTTACAATATAAATCAATTGCTTTAAAAAAGCAATTGTAGGGGGTCTTTCCCCCTTTAAAATTAATTGAATTGCGGGGGGGGGGGTTGTTTGTTTGTTTGTTTGTTTGTTTGTTTGTTTGTTTGTTTCTGTATGGGGTCTATATTATTGTTACCGGAGAAGTTTCATGTTTAGTTTGGAAAGTTTTTATTTTATTTTAGGTACAGCGCGCGCGCCACATCACGTGACACGGGTTTATAATAACGAAAAGATAGTCTTTTTATTTCTTTTTAGGTGGGGACGTTAAACAGACAACATCTATACAGATGGAATGTACACAATGTAATTTCTTTTGTCATTGTAGGAAATTGACATTTTAATGACAGTTCACGGGCAGTGCATGTTTTGGATTTAATTGATCCGGTGTAACTTTTAAACCCATTTATTGATTATATTCTGATATTGTACATTTTTCAGCACCTGTTTGTAACACAGATTAGTATTTCAATCTCGGAGCGGACATTTTGTTGTAGGTTTTTACTGAGATTCACGGACCTAGCAAGCGATTTTTACGGCATTGCCATTTCTTTTCTCTAGGAAAAGCTGTGAGAGATATCTGCACAAAGTTTTTTTATAAACTTTCAGTACATGTATGCCCTGCTGACTGCAAATTTTGAGGTCGATTGTACTTGTAGTTTCAGAGAACATGTGGATTTTTTTTTTCAGAAGTGACGCAAGAACAATATTAAATTTCATTTTTTTCATGAAACATGATTGATTGATCATGATCATGATTGACTGATTACTTGATTGATTGATTGATTGATTGATTGATTGATTGATTGATTGATTGATTAGTTGGTTGGTTAGTTGGTTGGTTGGTTGGTTGGTTGGTTGGTTGGTTGGTTGGTTGGTTAAACACGTTGGATAGGGTCAATTGAAACAGCGAAAAAGAAACAAAGAAGATCTTGGACCGTTTATTAAACACATGTGACGGATACATGATTGATTGATCATGATCATGATTGATTGATTGATCATGATCATGATTGATTGATTGATTGATTGATTGATAAGTTGGTTGGTTGGTTGGTTGGTTAAACACTTTGGATAGAGTCAATTGAGACAGCGAAAGAGAAACAAAGATCTTGGACCGTTTTTTAAACACATGAGACGGAAACATGATTGATTGATCATGATCATGATCGATTGATTGATTGATTGATTGATTGATTATTTGGTTTGTTGGTTGGTTGGTTAAACACGTTGGATAGGGTCAATTGAAACAGCGAAAAAGAAACGAAGAAGATCTTGAACCCTATAATTAACACATGAGACGGAAACATGATTGATTGATTGATTGATTGATTGATTGATCATGATCATGATTGATTGATTGATTGATTGATTGATTGATTGATTGGTTGGTTGGTTGGTTGGTTGGTTGGTTGGCAAACACACATAAAAAATTTCAAGTAGTGCCCCAAATCACATATGTACATGACCTTGACCTTTGACCTTGTGACCTTTGTCAAGGTCATTGCTTCACAATGTCATTGCAAAAGACCCTATGGGTCAAGGATCTTTTGTTTAAGAGTTTTGCCTAATAATGGCTTTTTATAAACCATCAATGGGGGTTATGTCCCTTACATAATGGTAAAACCAATACAGTCATAATGTAACAAAGTTGCCCCTTGAAGTACTCAACATTTTTCACTGCTTAAATTTTCTGTATCTATAACCATTCAAGAATTATAGGGAAATCAATGACATATGAAAATCTTAAATATGACCTTGACCTTTGACCTTGACCTAATTTTCTTAGTTAGGAATCAGGGGACTCAAATAAAAACATTCCAGGGTTATACGGTTAACGGTTTATGAGTTAAAAAAACATACCGACAAATTTATTCCGTAAAGGTAGATAACTCCTATAAAATTTCATCGAATCGCTTCGATCCAAATTAGTCAAAAATTCCTGAGGATGTAACGAACAATTTGTAAAAAGAATTTTGTCGCTTTCTTATTTTGTTACGAAGGAGATGCACACACATGACAAACAGTGAATAGGGAGATAACTCTTACAAAGAAAATGGTTGGGCTTAGCAGGGTGAAATTTAAAAGCGCATAAACTATACGATACAATATGAAAAAAATCTAAGCGACATATTGCGAAACAAACATTTATCGCAAGAACAAAATTTGGCGGAAGAAAAAAATAATAATAATAATAATAATCAGAACAAATACAATAGGCTTTCCACAGAAAAGTGGAAAGACCTAATAATAATACAAATCAGAACAAATACAATAGGCTTTCCACAGAAAAGTGGAAAGACCTAATAATATGGAAAAAACTGGAGTTGTCGTTCGTTTAACGTTGATAGGATAGATAGCACACAACCTACATTCAGTTGTAAGTGGAGGGTTTAAAAAAAAAAGGGGGGCAAAAGGGGGTCTCGGGGATTTTTTTTTTTTTTATTAACGGAACAGAATGGTTAAAAAGGTTTTTTACAATATAAATCAATTGCTTTAAAAAAGCAATTGTAGGGGGTCTTTTCCCCTTTAAAATTAATTGAATTGCGGGGGGGGGGGGTTGTTTGTTTGTTTGTTTGTTTGTTTGTTTGTTTGTTTGTTTCTGTATGGGGTCTATATTATTGTTACCGGAGAAGTTTCATGTTTAGTTTGGAAAGTTTTTATTTTATTTTAGGTACAGCGCGCGCGCCACATCACGTGACACGGGTTTATAATAACGAAAAGATAGTCTTTTTATTTCTTTTTAGGTGGGGACGTTAAACAGACAACATCTATACAGATGGAATGTACACAATGTAATTTCTTTTGTCATTGTAGGAAATTGACATTTTAATGACAGTTCACGGGCAGTGCATGTTTTGGATTTAATTGATCCGGTGTAACTTTTAAACCCATTTATTGATTATATTCTGATATTGTACATTTTTCAGCACCTGTTTGTAACACAGATTAGTATTTCAATCTCGGAGCGGACATTTTGTTGTAGGTTTTTACTGAGATTCACGGACCTAGCAAGCGATTTTTACGGCATTGCCATTTCTTTTCTCTAGGAAAAGCTGTGAGAGATATCTGCACAAAGTTTTTTTATAAACTTTCAGTACATGTATGCCCTGCTGACTGCAAATTTTGAGGTCGATTGTACTTGTAGTTTCAGAGAACATGTGGATTTTTTTTTTCAGAAGTGACGCAAGAACAATATTAAATTTCATTTTTTTCATGAAACATGATTGATTGATCATGATCATGATTGACTGATTACTTGATTGATTGATTGATTGATTGATTGATTGATTGATTGATTGATTGATTAGTTGGTTGGTTAGTTGGTTGGTTGGTTGGTTGGTTGGTTGGTTGGTTGGTTGGTTGGTTAAACACGTTGGATAGGGTCAATTGAAACAGCGAAAAAGAAACAAAGAAGATCAGAAGATCTTGGACCGTTTATTAAACACATGTGACGGATACATGATTGATTGATCATGATCATGATTGATTGATTGATCATGATCATGATTGATTGATTGATTGATTGATTGATAAGTTGGTTGGTTGGTTGGTTGGTTAAACACTTTGGATAGAGTCAATTGAGACAGCGAAAGAGAAACAAAGATCTTGGACCGTTTTTTAAACACATGAGACGGAAACATGATTGATTGATCATGATCATGATCGATTGATTGATTGATTGATTGATTGATTATTTGGTTTGTTGGTTGGTTGGTTAAACACGTTGGATAGGGTCAATTGAAACAGCGAAAAAGAAACGAAGAAGATCTTGAACCCTATAATTAACACATGAGACGGAAACATGATTGATTGATTGATTGATTGATTGATTGATCATGATCATGATTGATTGATTGATTGATTGATTGATTGATTGATTGGTTGGTTGGTTGGTTGGTTGGTTGGCAAACACACATAAAAAATTTCAAGTAGTGCCCCAAATCACATATGTACATGACCTTGACCTTTGACCTTGTGACCTTTGTCAAGGTCATTGCTTCACAATGTCATTGCAAAAGACCCTATGGGTCAAGGATCTTTTGTTTAAGAGTTTTGCCTAATAATGGCTTTTTATAAACCATCAATGGGGGTTATGTCCCTTACATAATGGTAAAACCAATACAGTCATAATGTAACAAAGTTGCCCCTTGAAGTACTCAACATTTTTCACTGCTTAAATTTTCTGTATCTATAACCATTCAAGAATTATAGGGAAATCAATGACATATGAAAATCTTAAATATGACCTTGACCTTTGACCTTGACCTAATTTTCTTAGTTAGGAATCAGGGGACTCAAATAAAAACATTCCAGGGTTATACGGTTAACGGTTTATGAGTTAAAAAAACATACCGACAAATTTATTCCGTAAAGGTAGATAACTCCTATAAAATTTCATCGAATCGCTTCGATCCAAATTAGTCAAAAATTCCTGAGGATGTAACGAACAATTTGTAAAAAGAATTTTGTCGCTTTCTTATTTTGTTACGAAGGAGATGCACACACATGACAAACAGTGAATAGGGAGATAACTCTTACAAAGAAAATGGTTGGGCTTAGCAGGGTGAAATTTAAAAGCGCATAAACTATACGATACAATATGAAAAAAATCTAAGCGACATATTGCGAAACAAACATTTATCGCAAGAACAAAATTTGGCGGAAGAAAAAAATAATAATAATAATAATAATCAGAACAAATACAATAGGCTTTCCACAGAAAAGTGGAAAGACCTAATAATAATACAAATCAGAACAAATACAATAGGCTTTCCACAGAAAAGTGGAAAGACCTAATAATATGGAAAAAACTGGAGTTGTCGTTCGTTTAACGTTGATAGGATAGATAGCACACAACCTACATTCAGTTGTAAGTGGAGGGTTTAAAAAAAAAAGGGGGGCAAAAGGGGGTCTCGGGGAATTTTTTTTTTTTTATTAACGGAACAGAATGGTTAAAAAGGTTTTTTACAATATAAATCAATTGCTTTAAAAAAGCAATTGTAGGGGGTCTTTCCCCCTTTAAAATTAATTGAATTGCGGGGGGGGGGGGGTTGTTTGTTTGTTTGTTTGTTTGTTTGTTTGTTTGTTTGTTTCTGTATGGGGTCTATATTATTGTTACCGGAGAAGTTTCATGTTTAGTTTGGAAAGTTTTTATTTTATTTTAGGTACAGCGCGCGCGCCACATCACGTGACACGGGTTTATAATAACGAAAAGATAGTCTTTTTATTTCTTTTTAGGTGGGGACGTTAAACAGACAACATCTATACAGATGGAATGTACACAATGTAATTTCTTTTGTCATTGTAGGAAATTGACATTTTAATGACAGTTCACGGGCAGTGCATGTTTTGGATTTAATTGATCCGGTGTAACTTTTAAACCCATTTATTGATTATATTCTGATATTGTACATTTTTCAGCACCTGTTTGTAACACAGATTAGTATTTCAATCTCGGAGCGGACATTTTGTTGTAGGTTTTTACTGAGATTCACGGACCTAGCAAGCGATTTTTACGGCATTGCCATTTCTTTTCTCTAGGAAAAGCTGTGAGAGATATCTGCACAAAGTTTTTTTATAAACTTTCAGTACATGTATGCCCTGCTGACTGCAAATTTTGAGGTCGATTGTACTTGTAGTTTCAGAGAACATGTGGATTTTTTTTTTCAGAAGTGACGCAAGAACAATATTAAATTTCATTTTTTTCATGAAACATGATTGATTGATCATGATCATGATTGACTGATTACTTGATTGATTGATTGATTGATTGATTGATTGATTGATTGATTGATTGATTAGTTGGTTGGTTAGTTGGTTGGTTGGTTGGTTGGTTGGTTGGTTGGTTGGTTGGTTGGTTAAACACGTTGGATAGGGTCAATTGAAACAGCGAAAAAGAAACAAAGAAGATCTTGGACCGTTTATTAAACACATGTGACGGATACATGATTGATTGATCATGATCATGATTGATTGATTGATCATGATCATGATTGATTGATTGATTGATTGATTGATAAGTTGGTTGGTTGGTTGGTTGGTTAAACACTTTGGATAGAGTCAATTGAGACAGCGAAAGAGAAACAAAGATCTTGGACCGTTTTTTAAACACATGAGACGGAAACATGATTGATTGATCATGATCATGATCGATTGATTGATTGATTGATTGATTGATTATTTGGTTTGTTGGTTGGTTGGTTAAACACGTTGGATAGGGTCAATTGAAACAGCGAAAAAGAAACGAAGAAGATCTTGAACCCTATAATTAACACATGAGACGGAAACATGATTGATTGATTGATTGATTGATTGATTGATCATGATCATGATTGATTGATTGATTGATTGATTGATTGATTGATTGATTGGTTGGTTGGTTGGTTGGTTGGTTGGCAAACACACATAAAAAATTTCAAGTAGTGCCCCAAATCACATATGTACATGACCTTGACCTTTGACCTTGTGACCTTTGTCAAGGTCATTGCTTCACAATGTCATTGCAAAAGACCCTATGGGTCAAGGATCTTTTGTTTAAGAGTTTTGCCTAATAATGGCTTTTTATAAACCATCAATGGGGGTTATGTCCCTTACATAATGGTAAAACCAATACAGTCATAATGTAACAAAGTTGCCCCTTGAAGTACTCAACATTTTTCACTGCTTAAATTTTCTGTATCTATAACCATTCAAGAATTATAGGGAAATCAATGACATATGAAAATCTTAAATATGACCTTGACCTTTGACCTTGACCTAATTTTCTTAGTTAGGAATCAGGGGACTCAAATAAAAACATTCCAGGGTTATACGGTTAACGGTTTATGAGTTAAAAAAACATACCGACAAATTTATTCCGTAAAGGTAGATAACTCCTATAAAATTTCATCGAATCGCTTCGATCCAAATTAGTCAAAAATTCCTGAGGATGTAACGAACAATTTGTAAAAAGAATTTTGTCGCTTTCTTATTTTGTTACGAAGGAGATGCACACACATGACAAACAGTGAATAGGGAGATAACTCTTACAAAGAAAATGGTTGGGCTTAGCAGGGTGAAATTTAAAAGCGCATAAACTATACGATACAATATGAAAAAAATCTAAGCGACATATTGCGAAACAAACATTTATCGCAAGAACAAAATTTGGCGGAAGAAAAAAATAATAATAATAATAATAATCAGAACAAATACAATAGGCTTTCCACAGAAAAGTGGAAAGACCTAATAATAATACAAATCAGAACAAATACAATAGGCTTTCCACAGAAAAGTGGAAAGACCTAATAATATGGAAAAAACTGGAGTTGTCGTTCGTTTAACGTTGATAGGATAGATAGCACACAACCTACATTCAGTTGTAAGTGGAGGGTTTAAAAAAAAAAGGGGGGCAAAAGGGGGTCTCGGGGAATTTTTTTTTTTTTATTAACGGAACAGAATGGTTAAAAAGGTTTTTTACAATATAAATCAATTGCTTTAAAAAAGCAATTGTAGGGGGTCTTTCCCCCTTTAAAATTAATTGAATTGCGGGGGGGGGGGGGGGTTGTTTGTTTGTTTGTTTGTTTGTTTGTTTGTTTGTTTGTTTCTGTATGGGGTCTATATTATTGTTACCGGAGAAGTTTCATGTTTAGTTTGGAAAGTTTTTATTTTATTTTAGGTACAGCGCGCGCGCCACATCACGTGACACGGGTTTATAATAACGAAAAGATAGTCTTTTTATTTCTTTTTAGGTGGGGACGTTAAACAGACAACATCTATACAGATGGAATGTACACAATGTAATTTCTTTTGTCATTGTAGGAAATTGACATTTTAGGAAATTGACATTTTAATGACAGTTCACGGGCAGTGCATGTTTTGGATTTAATTGATCCGGTGTAACTTTTAAACCCATTTATTGATTATATTCTGATATTGTACATTTTTCAGCACCTGTTTGTAACACAGATTAGTATTTCAATCTCGGAGCGGACATTTTGTTGTAGGTTTTTACTGAGATTCACGGACCTAGCAAGCGATTTTTACGGCATTGCCATTTCTTTTCTCTAGGAAAAGCTGTGAGAGATATCTGCACAAAGTTTTTTTATAAACTTTCAGTACATGTATGCCCTGCTGACTGCAAATTTTGAGGTCGATTGTACTTGTAGTTTCAGAGAACATGTGGATTTTTTTTTTCAGAAGTGACGCAAGAACAATATTAAATTTCATTTTTTTCATGAAACATGATTGATTGATCATGATCATGATTGACTGATTACTTGATTGATTGATTGATTGATTGATTGATTGATTAGTTGGTTGGTTAGTTGGTTGGTTGGTTGGTTGGTTGGTTGGTTGGTTGGTTGGTTGGTTAAACACGTTGGATAGGGTCAATTGAAACAGCGAAAAAGAAACAAAGAAGATCTTGGACCGTTTATTAAACACATGTGACGGATACATGATTGATTGATCATGATCATGATTGATTGATTGATCATGATCATGATTGATTGATTGATTGATTGATTGATAAGTTGGTTGGTTGGTTGGTTGGTTAAACACTTTGGATAGAGTCAATTGAGACAGCGAAAGAGAAACAAAGATCTTGGACCGTTTTTTAAACACATGAGACGGAAACATGATTGATTGATCATGATCATGATCGATTGATTGATTGATTGATTGATTGATTATTTGGTTTGTTGGTTGGTTGGTTAAACACGTTGGATAGGGTCAATTGAAACAGCGAAAAAGAAACGAAGAAGATCTTGAACCCTATAATTAACACATGAGACGGAAACATGATTGATTGATTGATTGATTGATTGATTGATTGATCATGATCATGATTGATTGATTGATTGATTGATTGATTGATTGATTGATTGGTTGGTTGGTTGGTTGGTTGGTTGGCAAACACACATAAAAAATTTCAAGTAGTGCCCCAAATCACATATGTACATGACCTTGACCTTTGACCTTGTGACCTTTGTCAAGGTCATTGCTTCACAATGTCATTGCAAAAGACCCTATGGGTCAAGGATCTTTTGTTTAAGAGTTTTGCCTAATAATGGCTTTTTATAAACCATCAATGGGGGTTATGTCCCTTACATAATGGTAAAACCAATACAGTCATAATGTAACAAAGTTGCCCCTTGAAGTACTCAACATTTTTCACTGCTTAAATTTTCTGTATCTATAACCATTCAAGAATTATAGGGAAATCAATGACATATGAAAATCTTAAATATGACCTTGACCTTTGACCTTGACCTAATTTTCTTAGTTAGGAATCAGGGGACTCAAATAAAAACATTCCAGGGTTATACGGTTAACGGTTTATGAGTTAAAAAAACATACCGACAAATTTATTCCGTAAAGGTAGATAACTCCTATAAAATTTCATCGAATCGCTTCGATCCAAATTAGTCAAAAATTCCTGAGGATGTAACGAACAATTTGTAAAAAGAATTTTGTCGCTTTCTTATTTTGTTACGAAGGAGATGCACACACATGACAAACAGTGAATAGGGAGATAACTCTTACAAAGAAAATGGTTGGGCTTAGCAGGGTGAAATTTAAAAGCGCATAAACTATACGATACAATATGAAAAAAATCTAAGCGACATATTGCGAAACAAACATTTATCGCAAGAACAAAATTTGGCGGAAGAAAAAAATAATAATAATAATAATAATCAGAACAAATACAATAGGCTTTCCACAGAAAAGTGGAAAGACCTAATAATAATACAAATCAGAACAAATACAATAGGCTTTCCACAGAAAAGTGGAAAGACCTAATAATATGGAAAAAACTGGAGTTGTCGTTCGTTTAACGTTGATAGGATAGATAGCACACAACCTACATTCAGTTGTAAGTGGAGGGTTTAAAAAAAAAAGGGGGGCAAAAGGGGGTCTCGGGGATTTTTTTTTTTTTTATTAACGGAACAGAATGGTTAAAAAGGTTTTTTACAATATAAATCAATTGCTTTAAAAAAGCAATTGTAGGGGGTCTTTCCCCCTTTAAAATTAATTGAATTGCGGGGGGGGGGGGGTTGTTTGTTTGTTTGTTTGTTTGTTTGTTTGTTTGTTTGTTTCTGTATGGGGTCTATATTATTGTTACCGGAGAAGTTTCATGTTTAGTTTGGAAAGTTTTTATTTTATTTTAGGTACAGCGCGCGCGCCACATCACGTGACACGGGTTTATAATAACGAAAAGATAGTCTTTTTATTTCTTTTTAGGTGGGGACGTTAAACAGACAACATCTATACAGATGGAATGTACACAATGTAATTTCTTTTGTCATTGTAGGAAATTGACATTTTAATGACAGTTCACGGGCAGTGCATGTTTTGGATTTAATTGATCCGGTGTAACTTTTAAACCCATTTATTGATTATATTCTGATATTGTACATTTTTCAGCACCTGTTTGTAACACAGATTAGTATTTCAATCTCGGAGCGGACATTTTGTTGTAGGTTTTTACTGAGATTCACGGACCTAGCAAGCGATTTTTACGGCATTGCCATTTCTTTTCTCTAGGAAAAGCTGTGAGAGATATCTGCACAAAGTTTTTTTATAAACTTTCAGTACATGTATGCCCTGCTGACTGCAAATTTTGAGGTCGATTGTACTTGTAGTTTCAGAGAACATGTGGATTTTTTTTTTCAGAAGTGACGCAAGAACAATATTAAATTTCATTTTTTTCATGAAACATGATTGATTGATCATGATCATGATTGACTGATTACTTGATTGATTGATTGATTGATTGATTGATTGATTGATTGATTGATTAGTTGGTTGGTTAGTTGGTTGGTTGGTTGGTTGGTTGGTTGGTTGGTTGGTTGGTTGGTTGGTTAAACACGTTGGATAGGGTCAATTGAAACAGCGAAAAAGAAACAAAGAAGATCTTGGACCGTTTATTAAACACATGTGACGGATACATGATTGATTGATCATGATCATGATTGATTGATTGATCATGATCATGATTGATTGATTGATTGATTGATTGATAAGTTGGTTGGTTGGTTGGTTGGTTGGTTAAACACTTTGGATAGAGTCAATTGAGACAGCGAAAGAGAAACAAAGATCTTGGACCGTTTTTTAAACACATGAGACGGAAACATGATTGATTGATCATGATCATGATCGATTGATTGATTGATTGATTGATTGATTATTTGGTTTGTTGGTTGGTTGGTTAAACACGTTGGATAGGGTCAATTGAAACAGCGAAAAAGAAACGAAGAAGATCTTGAACCCTATAATTAACACATGAGACGGAAACATGATTGATTGATTGATTGATTGATTGATTGATCATGATCATGATTGATTGATTGATTGATTGATTGATTGATTGATTGGTTGGTTGGTTGGTTGGTTGGTTGGCAAACACACATAAAAAATTTCAAGTAGTGCCCCAAATCACATATGTACATGACCTTGACCTTTGACCTTGTGACCTTTGTCAAGGTCATTGCTTCACAATGTCATTGCAAAAGACCCTATGGGTCAAGGATCTTTTGTTTAAGAGTTTTGCCTAATAATGGCTTTTTATAAACCATCAATGGGGGTTATGTCCCTTACATAATGGTAAAACCAATACAGTCATAATGTAACAAAGTTGCCCCTTGAAGTACTCAACATTTTTCACTGCTTAAATTTTCTGTATCTATAACCATTCAAGAATTATAGGGAAATCAATGACATATGAAAATCTTAAATATGACCTTGACCTTTGACCTTGACCTAATTTTCTTAGTTAGGAATCAGGGGACTCAAATAAAAACATTCCAGGGTTATACGGTTAACGGTTTATGAGTTAAAAAAACATACCGACAAATTTATTCCGTAAAGGTAGATAACTCCTATAAAATTTCATCGAATCGCTTCGATCCAAATTAGTCAAAAATTCCTGAGGATGTAACGAACAATTTGTAAAAAGAATTTTGTCGCTTTCTTATTTTGTTACGAAGGAGATGCACACACATGACAAACAGTGAATAGGGAGATAACTCTTACAAAGAAAATGGTTGGGCTTAGCAGGGTGAAATTTAAAAGCGCATAAACTATACGATACAATATGAAAAAAATCTAAGCGACATATTGCGAAACAAACATTTATCGCAAGAACAAAATTTGGCGGAAGAAAAAAATAATAATAATAATTAAAAACCAATTGTTCAGAGAACAATTGAAAGTCTTTCCACAACAAAGAAATTTGGATAAGAAGGTAGTTTCTTCATACTGATGCGATAAATGATGGTTTAATTATCTTTTTGAGTGATATAAGGGAGATAATATGCTACTTCCGGTAAAATAAATGTCACATCCTGTCTCATATGATAGCTTCTTTCACACTGATTCCAAAAATATATAGTTTCTATATACTTTTGTATGTAGAATGGGAGATAATTGGCCACTTCCGGTTTGTTGGAAGTCATTTTTAGTCTTCAGTTATCTGTTTTATGTATCTATATGACAAAATATATGGATTCTGGGTACTTTTTGGTGAAAAAATTGCAAAAAAAAACTACTTCCGGTTTTCTAAAGGTCACTTCCGGTAGCCATTTTTCAAGGTCATTTGTCACTTAACCTTTTGTATGAGGTCAAATGTCTTTATAATGAACTTAATTGAAGTTATAATCAAATAACCTCATATCAAGACATTTCAGGGGCAACAACTCCTATAAGATGCCATTTAATTGTATAAGACTAAATGTAGCATATCTTCATTACTATAAAGCTGACATTTTGAACTTGTTCTTTAATATGTATCTTTCAAAGTGTCAGAAAAAATGCAAAAACAAGCAAAAGTCACAATTGAGAACTTGACCTTGACCTTTGACCTTGACCTCATTTTCTAAGTTAGGACTTAGGGGACTCAAATAAAAACATTCCAGGGTTATACGGTTAACTGTTTATGAGTTAAATAAACATACCGATAAATTTATTTTGTAAAGGTAGATAACTCCTATAAAATTTCATCGAATCGCTTCGATCCAAATACGCCAAAAATTACTGAGGATGTAACGAATAATTTGTAAAAAGAATTTTGACGCTATCTTGTTTTGTTACGAAGGAGATGCACACAGAGGATAAACAGTGAAAAGGGAGATAACTCTTACATAGAAAATGGTTCGCCTTAGCAGGGTGAAATTTAAAAGCGCATAAACTATATGATACCATATGAGAAATATCTAAGCGACATATTGCGAAACAAACATTTTGCGCAAGAACAAAATTTGGCGGAAGAAAAAAATAAAAAAAATAATAATAATAATCAGAACAAAAACAATAAGTCTTTCCACAGAAAAGTGGAAAGACTTAATAATAATAATCAGAACAAATACAATAGGCTTTCCACAGAAAAGTGGAAAGACCTAATAATATGGAAAAAACTGGAGTTGTCGTTCGTTTTACGTTGATAGGATATATAACACACAACCTACATTCAGTTGTAAGTGGAGGGTTAAAAAAAAAAGGGGGGGGGGGCAAAAGGGGGTCTCGGGGAGATTTTTTTTTTTTTTATTAACGGAACAGAATGGTTAAAAAGGTTTTTTACAATATAAATCAATTGCTTTAAAAAAGCAATTGTAGGGGGTCTTTCCCCCTTTAAAATTAATTGAATTGAGGGGGAGGGGGGGGGGGGGGTTTGTTTAATTGTTTGTTTGTTTGTTTGTTTGTTTGTTCGTTTCTGTATGGGGTCTATATTATTGTTACCGGAGAAGTTTCATGTTTAGTTTGGAAAGTTTTTCTTTTATTTTAGGTACAGCGCGCGCGCCACATCACGTGACACGGGTTTATAATAACGAAAAGATAGTCTTTTTATTTCTTTTTAGGTGGGGACGTTAAACAGACAACATCTATAGAGATGGAATGTACACAATGTAATTTCTTTTGTCATTGTAGGAAATTGACATTTTGATGACAGTTCACAAGTAGTGCATGTTTTGGATTTAATTGATCCGGTGTAACTTTAAAACACATTTATTGATTATTTTCTGATAATGTACATTTTTCAGCACCTGTTTGTAACACAGATTAGTATTTCAAACTCGGAGCGGACATTTTATTGTAGGTTTTTACTGAGATTTACGGACCTAGCAAGCGATTTTTACGGCATTGCCATTCCTTTTCTCTAGGAAAAGCTTTGAGAGATATCTGCACCAAGTTTTTTTATAAACGTTTAGTACATGTATGCCCTGCTGACTGCAAATTTTGAGGTCGATTGTACTTGTAGTTTCAGAGAACATGTGGATTTTTTTTCAGAAGTGACGTAAGAACAATATTAAATTTCAATTTTTCTTGAATAATTGAGAGTTTGTTCCTTCAATAAACTGTCATGATTAAACAGTCATACAGATTGATTGATTGATTGATTGATTGATTGATTGATTAGTTGGTTAGTTGGTTGGTTGGTTGGTTGGTTGGTTGGTTAAACACGTTGGATAGGGTCAATTGAAACACGGAAAAAGAAACAAAGAAAATCTTGGACCCTATATTAAACACATGAGACGGAAACATGATTGATTGATCATGATCATGATTGATTGATTGATTGATTGATTGATTGATTGATTGATTGATTGATTGATTGATTGATTGATTAGTTGGTTGGTTGGTTGGTTGGTTGGTTGGTTGGTTGGTTGGTTGGTTAAACACGTTGGATAGGGTCAATTGAAACACGGAAAAAGACACAAAGAAGATCTTGGACCCTTTATTAAACACATATTAAACACATGAGACGGAAACATGATTGGTTGATCATGAACATGATTGATTGATTGGTTGGTTGGTTGGTTGGTTGGTTGGTTGAACCCTATAAGAAACACATGAGACGGAAACATGATTGATTGATTGATCATGATCATTATTGGTTGATTGATCATGATCATGATTGATTGATTGATTGATTGGTTGGTTGGTTGGTTGGTATGTTGGTTGGTTGGTTGGTTGGTTGGTTGGTTGAAATTCAAACACACATAAAACTGTTTAAATAGTGCCAAAACCACATAATTTGATGACCTTGACCTTTGACCTTGTAACCTTCGTCAAGGTCATTGCTCCACAAGGTCATTGCAAAAGACCCTATGGGTCAAGGACCTTTTGTTTAAGAGTTTTGCCTAAAAATGGCTTTTTAAAAACCATCGATGGGAGTTATGTCCCTTACATGATGGTAAAATCAATATAGTCATAATGTAAAAAAGTTGCCCCTTGAAGTACCAAGCATTTTTCACTGCTTAATTTTTTTGTATCTATAACCGTTCAAGAGTTATAGGGAAATCAAAGACATATGAAAATCTAAAATATGACCTTGACCTTTGACCTTGACCTAATTTTCTAAGTAAGGAATCAGGGGACTCAAATAAAAACATTCCAGGGTTATACGGTTAACGGTTTATGAGTTAAAAAAACATACCGACAAATTTATTCCGTAAAGATAGATAACTCCTATAAAATTTCTTCGAATCGCTTCGATCCAAATACGCCAAAAATTACTGAGGATGTAACGAACAATTTGTAAAATGAATTTTGTCGCTATCTTTTTTTGTTACGAAGGAGATGCACACAGATGATAAACAGTGAATAGGGAGATAACTCTTACAAAGAAAATGGTTTGGCTTAGCAGGGTGAAATTTAAAAGCGCATAAACTATACGATACAATATGAGAAATATTTAAGCGACATATTGCGAAACAAACATTTATCGCAAGAACAAAATTTGGCGGAAAAAAAAAATAATAATAATAATAATTAAAAACCAATTGTTCAGAGAACAATTGAAGGTCTTTCCATAAAAACAATGTATTTTGATATGAAAAGTTGTGAAACTAAGTTTAAAATGTCATTTCAATTGTCAAATGATAGCTCCTAGTAAGCTGATTCCAAAAATATATTGTTTCCATACATTTTTTTTAAATAAGGGAGATAATTTGTTACTTCCGGTTTGAAAAATGTTACTTCCTATTATATTTGAATATTTACTTGACACTGATTCCAAAAATATCTGGTTCTATATACTTTTATATTAATAAAGTACAAAAAATAGCTACTTCCGGTTTACAAAAGGTCACTTCCGGTTGTTTTTTTCAAGGTTAAATGGTTTGATACCTTTTTCTAAAAGTTGTATAGCTTTATCATGTATACATATAGAATAAAAGCAAAGGTCAAAATCTAGAACGTCAAATTAAGCTATGACCTTGAGATCAATTTCAAGGTTATAAACCAAGGACCTCAAATCAAAAGACCATAGGTCTTAATTATATTTAGTTAATGAGTTAAATCACCAAACGCGTATTTTTAAATACAAGATGGGAGAAAACTCCCTTTTACATTCAACGTACGCTTGCAATCAAAATTTACATCTTACGACATGTCGCAACTAACAATTTAGTAAAAATAATTTGTTGATATCTTATACAGTCTTTGGATATAAGTTAAAATAAGCCAAATTCAAATATTAGAATATGACCTTGACCTTTGACCTTGACCTAATTTTCATTTTTTGGGACCAAGGACCTCAAATCAAAAGATCCTAGGTCTCTATCACTTATGGTTTATAAGATAGAAAATCATATCACTTATATCAGATGCATAAGGGGAAATAACTCTCATATGGAGCGGTCATATCGCTTCGGTCAAAATAGGACAAATCCTGCGAAGGATATAACGAGCAATTTTGTAAAATAAATTTGTCATAATCTTTTACGGTTGCGAAGGAGATGCGCTAACAAGGAAAACAGTGTTTGGGGAGATAACTCCTACAAAGAAAAGTATTCGTTTACGCAGGGTAAATTTCAAAAGCGCATAAACTGTTCGATATCATATACAAAATATCTAAGCGACATATTGCGAAAAAAATGTTTATCGCAAGAACAAAATTAGGCGGAAGAAAAAAAAAAAAAAAAAAAAAAAAATAATCAGAAGAAAAACAATAGGTCTTTCCACAGAAAAGTGGAAAGACCTAATAATCAGAACAAATACAATAGGCTTTCCACAGAAAAGTGGAAAGACCTAATAATATGGAAAAAACTGGAGTTGTCGTTCGTTTTACGTTGATAGGATATATAACACACAACCTACATTCAGTTGTAAGTGGAGGGTTAAAAAAAAAAGGGGGGGGGGGGGGCAAAAGGGGGTCTCGGGGAGATTTTTTTTTTTTTTATTAACGGAACAGAATGGTTAAAAAGGTTTTTTACAATATAAATCAATTGCTTTAAAAAAGCAATTGTAGGGGGTCTTTCCCCCTTTAAAATTAATTGAATTGAGGGGGAGGGGGGGGGGGTTTTGTTTAATTGTTTGTTTGTTTGTTTGTTTGTTTGTTCGTTTCTGTATGGGGTCTATATTATTGTTACCGGAGAAGTTTCATGTTTAGTTTGGAAAGTTTTTCTTTTATTTTAGGTACAGCGCGCGCGCCACATCACGTGACACGGGTTTATAATAACGAAAAGATAGTCTTTTTATTTCTTTTTAGGTGGGGACGTTAAACAGACAACATCTATAGAGATGGAATGTACACAATGTAATTTCTTTTGTCATTGTAGGAAATTGACATTTTGATGACAGTTCACAAGTAGTGCATGTTTTGGATTTAATTGATCCGGTGTAACTTTAAAACACATTTATTGATTATTTTCTGATAATGTACATTTTTCAGCACCTGTTTGTAACACAGATTAGTATTTCAAACTCGGAGCGGACATTTTATTGTAGGTTTTTACTGAGATTTACGGACCTAGCAAGCGATTTTTACGGCATTGCCATTCCTTTTCTCTAGGAAAAGCTTTGAGAGATATCTGCACCAAGTTTTTTTATAAACGTTTAGTACATGTATGCCCTGCTGACTGCAAATTTTGAGGTCGATTGTACTTGTAGTTTCAGAGAACATGTGGATTTTTTTTCAGAAGTGACGTAAGAACAATATTAAATTTCAATTTTTCTTGAATAATTGAGAGTTTGTTCCTTCAATAAACTGTCATGATTAAACAGTCATACAGATTGATTGATTGATTGATTGATTGATTGATTGATTAGTTGGTTAGTTGGTTGGTTGGTTGGTTGGTTGGTTGGTTAAACACGTTGGATAGGGTCAATTGAAACACGGAAAAAGAAACAAAGAAAATCTTGGACCCTATATTAAACACATGAGACGGAAACATGATTGATTGATCATGATCATGATTGATTGATTGATTGATTGATTGATTGATTGATTGATTGATTGATTGATTGATTAGTTGGTTGGTTGGTTGGTTGGTTGGTTGGTTGGTTGGTTGGTTGGTTAAACACGTTGGATAGGGTCAATTGAAACACGGAAAAAGACACAAAGAAGATCTTGGACCCTTTATTAAACACATATTAAACACATGAGACGGAAACATGATTGGTTGATCATGAACATGATTGATTGATTGGTTGGTTGGTTGGTTGGTTGGTTGGTTGAACCCTATAAGAAACACATGAGACGGAAACATGATTGATTGATTGATCATGATCATTATTGGTTGATTGATCATGATCATGATTGATTGATTGATTGATTGGTTGGTTGGTTGGTTGGTATGTTGGTTGGTTGGTTGGTTGGTTGGTTGAAATTCAAACACACATAAAACTGTTTAAATAGTGCCAAAACCACATAATTTGATGACCTTGACCTTTGACCTTGTAACCTTCGTCAAGGTCATTGCTCCACAAGGTCATTGCAAAAGACCCTATGGGTCAAGGACCTTTTGTTTAAGAGTTTTGCCTAAAAATGGCTTTTTAAAAACCATCGATGGGAGTTATGTCCCTTACATGATGGTAAAATCAATATAGTCATAATGTAAAAAAGTTGCCCCTTGAAGTACCAAGCATTTTTCACTGCTTAATTTTTTTGTATCTATAACCGTTCAAGAGTTATAGGGAAATCAAAGACATATGAAAATCTAAAATATGACCTTGACCTTTGACCTTGACCTAATTTTCTAAGTAAGGAATCAGGGGACTCAAATAAAAACATTCCAGGGTTATACGGTTAACGGTTTATGAGTTAAAAAAACATACCGACAAATTTATTCCGTAAAGATAGATAACTCCTATAAAATTTCTTCGAATCGCTTCGATCCAAATACGCCAAAAATTACTGAGGATGTAACGAACAATTTGTAAAATGAATTTTGTCGCTATCTTTTTTTGTTACGAAGGAGATGCACACAGATGATAAACAGTGAATAGGGAGATAACTCTTACAAAGAAAATGGTTTGGCTTAGCAGGGTGAAATTTAAAAGCGCATAAACTATACGATACAATATGAGAAATATTTAAGCGACATATTGCGAAACAAACATTTATCGCAAGAACAAAATTTGGCGGAAAAAAAAAATAATAATAATAATAATAATCAGAACAAATACAATAGGCTTTCCACAGAAAAGTGGAAAGACCTAATAATATGGAAAAAACTGGAGTTGTCGTTCGTTTTACGTTGATAGGATATATAACACACAACCTACATTCAGTTGTAAGTGGAGGGTTAAAAAAAAAAGGGGGGGGGGGGCAAAAGGGGGTCTCGGGGAGATTTTTTTTTTTTTTATTAACGGAACAGAATGGTTAAAAAGGTTTTTTACAATATAAATCAATTGCTTTAAAAAAGCAATTGTAGGGGGTCTTTCCCCCTTTAAAATTAATTGAATTGAGGGGGAGGGGGGGGGGTTTTGTTTAATTGTTTGTTTGTTTGTTTGTTTGTTTGTTCGTTTCTGTATGGGGTCTATATTATTGTTACCGGAGAAGTTTCATGTTTAGTTTGGAAAGTTTTTCTTTTATTTTAGGTACAGCGCGCGCGCCACATCACGTGACACGGGTTTATAATAACGAAAAGATAGTCTTTTTATTTCTTTTTAGGTGGGGACGTTAAACAGACAACATCTATAGAGATGGAATGTACACAATGTAATTTCTTTTGTCATTGTAGGAAATTGACATTTTGATGACAGTTCACAAGTAGTGCATGTTTTGGATTTAATTGATCCGGTGTAACTTTAAAACACATTTATTGATTATTTTCTGATAATGTACATTTTTCAGCACCTGTTTGTAACACAGATTAGTATTTCAAACTCGGAGCGGACATTTTATTGTAGGTTTTTACTGAGATTTACGGACCTAGCAAGCGATTTTTACGGCATTGCCATTCCTTTTCTCTAGGAAAAGCTTTGAGAGATATCTGCACCAAGTTTTTTTATAAACGTTTAGTACATGTATGCCCTGCTGACTGCAAATTTTGAGGTCGATTGTACTTGTAGTTTCAGAGAACATGTGGATTTTTTTTCAGAAGTGACGTAAGAACAATATTAAATTTCAATTTTTCTTGAATAATTGAGAGTTTGTTCCTTCAATAAACTGTCATGATTAAACAGTCATACAGATTGATTGATTGATTGATTGATTGATTGATTGATTAGTTGGTTAGTTGGTTGGTTGGTTGGTTGGTTGGTTGGTTAAACACGTTGGATAGGGTCAATTGAAACACGGAAAAAGAAACAAAGAAAATCTTGGACCCTATATTAAACACATGAGACGGAAACATGATTGATTGATCATGATCATGATTGATTGATTGATTGATTGATTGATTGATTGATTGATTGATTGATTGATTGATTGATTGATTGATTAGTTGGTTGGTTGGTTGGTTGGTTGGTTGGTTGGTTGGTTGGTTGGTTAAACACGTTGGATAGGGTCAATTGAAACACGGAAAAAGACACAAAGAAGATCTTGGACCCTTTATTAAACACATATTAAACACATGAGACGGAAACATGATTGGTTGATCATGAACATGATTGATTGATTGGTTGGTTGGTTGGTTGGTTGGTTGGTTGAACCCTATAAGAAACACATGAGACGGAAACATGATTGATTGATTGATCATGATCATTATTGGTTGATTGATCATGATCATGATTGATTGATTGATTGATTGGTTGGTTGGTTGGTTGGTATGTTGGTTGGTTGGTTGGTTGGTTGGTTGAAATTCAAACACACATAAAACTGTTTAAATAGTGCCAAAACCACATAATTTGATGACCTTGACCTTTGACCTTGTAACCTTCGTCAAGGTCATTGCTCCACAAGGTCATTGCAAAAGACCCTATGGGTCAAGGACCTTTTGTTTAAGAGTTTTGCCTAAAAATGGCTTTTTAAAAACCATCGATGGGAGTTATGTCCCTTACATGATGGTAAAATCAATATAGTCATAATGTAAAAAAGTTGCCCCTTGAAGTACCAAGCATTTTTCACTGCTTAATTTTTTTGTATCTATAACCGTTCAAGAGTTATAGGGAAATCAAAGACATATGAAAATCTAAAATATGACCTTGACCTTTGACCTTGACCTAATTTTCTAAGTAAGGAATCAGGGGACTCAAATAAAAACATTCCAGGGTTATACGGTTAACGGTTTATGAGTTAAAAAAACATACCGACAAATTTATTCCGTAAAGATAGATAACTCCTATAAAATTTCTTCGAATCGCTTCGATCCAAATACGCCAAAAATTACTGAGGATGTAACGAACAATTTGTAAAATGAATTTTGTCGCTATCTTTTTTTGTTACGAAGGAGATGCACACAGATGATAAACAGTGAATAGGGAGATAACTCTTACAAAGAAAATGGTTTGGCTTAGCAGGGTGAAATTTAAAAGCGCATAAACTATACGATACAATATGAGAAATATTTAAGCGACATATTGCGAAACAAACATTTATCGCAAGAACAAAATTTGGCGGAAAAAAAAAATAATAATAATAATAATAATCAGAACAAATACAATAGGCTTTCCACAGAAAAGTGGAAAGACCTAATAATATGGAAAAAACTGGAGTTGTCGTTCGTTTTACGTTGATAGGATATATAACACACAACCTACATTCAGTTGTAAGTGGAGGGTTAAAAAAAAAAGGGGGGGGGGGCAAAAGGGGGTCTCGGGGAGATTTTTTTTTTTTTTATTAACGGAACAGAATGGTTAAAAAGGTTTTTTACAATATAAATCAATTGCTTTAAAAAAGCAATTGTAGGGGGTCTTTCCCCCTTTAAAATTAATTGAATTGAGGGGGAGGGGGGGGGGGGGTTTGTTTAATTGTTTGTTTGTTTGTTTGTTTGTTTGTTCGTTTCTGTATGGGGTCTATATTATTGTTACCGGAGAAGTTTCATGTTTAGTTTGGAAAGTTTTTCTTTTATTTTAGGTACAGCGCGCGCGCCACATCACGTGACACGGGTTTATAATAACGAAAAGATAGTCTTTTTATTTCTTTTTAGGTGGGGACGTTAAACAGACAACATCTATAGAGATGGAATGTACACAATGTAATTTCTTTTGTCATTGTAGGAAATTGACATTTTGATGACAGTTCACAAGTAGTGCATGTTTTGGATTTAATTGATCCGGTGTAACTTTAAAACACATTTATTGATTATTTTCTGATAATGTACATTTTTCAGCACCTGTTTGTAACACAGATTAGTATTTCAAACTCGGAGCGGACATTTTATTGTAGGTTTTTACTGAGATTTACGGACCTAGCAAGCGATTTTTACGGCATTGCCATTCCTTTTCTCTAGGAAAAGCTTTGAGAGATATCTGCACCAAGTTTTTTTATAAACGTTTAGTACATGTATGCCCTGCTGACTGCAAATTTTGAGGTCGATTGTACTTGTAGTTTCAGAGAACATGTGGATTTTTTTTCAGAAGTGACGTAAGAACAATATTAAATTTCAATTTTTCTTGAATAATTGAGAGTTTGTTCCTTCAATAAACTGTCATGATTAAACAGTCATACAGATTGATTGATTGATTGATTGATTGATTGATTGATTAGTTGGTTAGTTGGTTGGTTGGTTGGTTGGTTGGTTGGTTGGTTAAACACGTTGGATAGGGTCAATTGAAACACGGAAAAAGAAACAAAGAAAATCTTGGACCCTATATTAAACACATGAGACGGAAACATGATTGATTGATCATGATCATGATTGATTGATTGATTGATTGATTGATTGATTGATTGATTGATTGATTGATTGATTGATTAGTTGGTTGGTTGGTTGGTTGGTTGGTTGGTTGGTTGGTTGGTTGGTTAAACACGTTGGATAGGGTCAATTGAAACACGGAAAAAGACACAAAGAAGATCTTGGACCCTTTATTAAACACATATTAAACACATGAGACGGAAACATGATTGGTTGATCATGAACATGATTGATTGATTGGTTGGTTGGTTGGTTGGTTGGTTGGTTGAACCCTATAAGAAACACATGAGACGGAAACATGATTGATTGATTGATCATGATCATTATTGGTTGATTGATCATGATCATGATTGATTGATTGATTGATTGGTTGGTTGGTTGGTATGTTGGTTGGTTGGTTGGTTGGTTGGTTGAAATTCAAACACACATAAAACTGTTTAAATAGTGCCAAAACCACATAATTTGATGACCTTGACCTTTGACCTTGTAACCTTCGTCAAGGTCATTGCTCCACAAGGTCATTGCAAAAGACCCTATGGGTCAAGGACCTTTTGTTTAAGAGTTTTGCCTAAAAATGGCTTTTTAAAAACCATCGATGGGAGTTATGTCCCTTACATGATGGTAAAATCAATATAGTCATAATGTAAAAAAGTTGCCCCTTGAAGTACCAAGCATTTTTCACTGCTTAATTTTTTTGTATCTATAACCGTTCAAGAGTTATAGGGAAATCAAAGACATATGAAAATCTAAAATATGACCTTGACCTTTGACCTTGACCTAATTTTCTAAGTAAGGAATCAGGGGACTCAAATAAAAACATTCCAGGGTTATACGGTTAACGGTTTATGAGTTAAAAAAACATACCGACAAATTTATTCCGTAAAGATAGATAACTCCTATAAAATTTCTTCGAATCGCTTCGATCCAAATACGCCAAAAATTACTGAGGATGTAACGAACAATTTGTAAAATGAATTTTGTCGCTATCTTTTTTTGTTACGAAGGAGATGCACACAGATGATAAACAGTGAATAGGGAGATAACTCTTACAAAGAAAATGGTTTGGCTTAGCAGGGTGAAATTTAAAAGCGCATAAACTATACGATACAATATGAGAAATATTTAAGCGACATATTGCGAAACAAACATTTATCGCAAGAACAAAATTTGGCGGAAAAAAAAAATAATAATAATAATAATAATCAGAACAAATACAATAGGCTTTCCACAGAAAAGTGGAAAGACCTAATAATATGGAAAAAACTGGAGTTGTCGTTCGTTTTACGTTGATAGGATATATAACACACAACCTACATTCAGTTGTAAGTGGAGGGTTAAAAAAAAAAGGGGGGGGGGGGCAAAAGGGGGTCTCGGGGAGATTTTTTTTTTTTTTATTAACGGAACAGAATGGTTAAAAAGGTTTTTTACAATATAAATCAATTGCTTTAAAAAAGCAATTGTAGGGGGTCTTTCCCCCTTTAAAATTAATTGAATTGAGGGGGAGGGGGGGGGGTTTTGTTTAATTGTTTGTTTGTTTGTTTGTTTGTTTGTTCGTTTCTGTATGGGGTCTATATTATTGTTACCGGAGAAGTTTCATGTTTAGTTTGGAAAGTTTTTCTTTTATTTTAGGTACAGCGCGCGCGCCACATCACGTGACACGGGTTTATAATAACGAAAAGATAGTCTTTTTATTTCTTTTTAGGTGGGGACGTTAAACAGACAACATCTATAGAGATGGAATGTACACAATGTAATTTCTTTTGTCATTGTAGGAAATTGACATTTTGATGACAGTTCACAAGTAGTGCATGTTTTGGATTTAATTGATCCGGTGTAACTTTAAAACACATTTATTGATTATTTTCTGATAATGTACATTTTTCAGCACCTGTTTGTAACACAGATTAGTATTTCAAACTCGGAGCGGACATTTTATTGTAGGTTTTTACTGAGATTTACGGACCTAGCAAGCGATTTTTACGGCATTGCCATTCCTTTTCTCTAGGAAAAGCTTTGAGAGATATCTGCACCAAGTTTTTTTATAAACGTTTAGTACATGTATGCCCTGCTGACTGCAAATTTTGAGGTCGATTGTACTTGTAGTTTCAGAGAACATGTGGATTTTTTTTCAGAAGTGACGTAAGAACAATATTAAATTTCAATTTTTCTTGAATAATTGAGAGTTTGTTCCTTCAATAAACTGTCATGATTAAACAGTCATACAGATTGATTGATTGATTGATTGATTGATTGATTGATTAGTTGGTTAGTTGGTTGGTTGGTTGGTTGGTTGGTTGGTTGGTTAAACACGTTGGATAGGGTCAATTGAAACACGGAAAAAGAAACAAAGAAAATCTTGGACCCTATATTAAACACATGAGACGGAAACATGATTGATTGATCATGATCATGATTGATTGATTGATTGATTGATTGATTGATTGATTGATTGATTGATTGATTGATTGATTAGTTGGTTGGTTGGTTGGTTGGTTGGTTGGTTGGTTGGTTGGTTGGTTGGTTAAACACGTTGGATAGGGTCAATTGAAACACGGAAAAAGACACAAAGAAGATCTTGGACCCTTTATTAAACACATATTAAACACATGAGACGGAAACATGATTGGTTGATCATGAACATGATTGATTGATTGGTTGGTTGGTTGGTTGGTTGGTTGGTTGAACCCTATAAGAAACACATGAGACGGAAACATGATTGATTGATTGATCATGATCATTATTGGTTGATTGATCATGATCATGATTGATTGATTGATTGATTGGTTGGTTGGTTGGTATGTTGGTTGGTTGGTTGGTTGGTTGGTTGAAATTCAAACACACATAAAACTGTTTAAATAGTGCCAAAACCACATAATTTGATGACCTTGACCTTTGACCTTGTAACCTTCGTCAAGGTCATTGCTCCACAAGGTCATTGCAAAAGACCCTATGGGTCAAGGACCTTTTGTTTAAGAGTTTTGCCTAAAAATGGCTTTTTAAAAACCATCGATGGGAGTTATGTCCCTTACATGATGGTAAAATCAATATAGTCATAATGTAAAAAAGTTGCCCCTTGAAGTACCAAGCATTTTTCACTGCTTAATTTTTTTGTATCTATAACCGTTCAAGAGTTATAGGGAAATCAAAGACATATGAAAATCTAAAATATGACCTTGACCTTTGACCTTGACCTAATTTTCTAAGTAAGGAATCAGGGGACTCAAATAAAAACATTCCAGGGTTATACGGTTAACGGTTTATGAGTTAAAAAAACATACCGACAAATTTATTCCGTAAAGATAGATAACTCCTATAAAATTTCTTCGAATCGCTTCGATCCAAATACGCCAAAAATTACTGAGGATGTAACGAACAATTTGTAAAATGAATTTTGTCGCTATCTTTTTTTGTTACGAAGGAGATGCACACAGATGATAAACAGTGAATAGGGAGATAACTCTTACAAAGAAAATGGTTTGGCTTAGCAGGGTGAAATTTAAAAGCGCATAAACTATACGATACAATATGAGAAATATTTAAGCGACATATTGCGAAACAAACATTTATCGCAAGAACAAAATTTGGCGGAAAAAAAAAATAATAATAATAATAATAATCAGAACAAATACAATAGGCTTTCCACAGAAAAGTGGAAAGACCTAATAATATGGAAAAAACTGGAGTTGTCGTTCGTTTTACGTTGATAGGATATATAACACACAACCTACATTCAGTTGTAAGTGGAGGGTTAAAAAAAAAAGGGGGGGGGGGCAAAAGGGGGTCTCGGGGAGATTTTTTTTTTTTTTATTAACGGAACAGAATGGTTAAAAAGGTTTTTTACAATATAAATCAATTGCTTTAAAAAAGCAATTGTAGGGGGTCTTTCCCCCTTTAAAATTAATTGAATTGAGGGGGAGGGGGGGGGGGTTTTGTTTAATTGTTTGTTTGTTTGTTTGTTTGTTTGTTCGTTTCTGTATGGGGTCTATATTATTGTTACCGGAGAAGTTTCATGTTTAGTTTGGAAAGTTTTTCTTTTATTTTAGGTACAGCGCGCGCGCCACATCACGTGACACGGGTTTATAATAACGAAAAGATAGTCTTTTTATTTCTTTTTAGGTGGGGACGTTAAACAGACAACATCTATAGAGATGGAATGTACACAATGTAATTTCTTTTGTCATTGTAGGAAATTGACATTTTGATGACAGTTCACAAGTAGTGCATGTTTTGGATTTAATTGATCCGGTGTAACTTTAAAACACATTTATTGATTATTTTCTGATAATGTACATTTTTCAGCACCTGTTTGTAACACAGATTAGTATTTCAAACTCGGAGCGGACATTTTATTGTAGGTTTTTACTGAGATTTACGGACCTAGCAAGCGATTTTTACGGCATTGCCATTCCTTTTCTCTAGGAAAAGCTTTGAGAGATATCTGCACCAAGTTTTTTTATAAACGTTTAGTACATGTATGCCCTGCTGACTGCAAATTTTGAGGTCGATTGTACTTGTAGTTTCAGAGAACATGTGGATTTTTTTTCAGAAGTGACGTAAGAACAATATTAAATTTCAATTTTTCTTGAATAATTGAGAGTTTGTTCCTTCAATAAACTGTCATGATTAAACAGTCATACAGATTGATTGATTGATTGATTGATTGATTGATTGATTAGTTGGTTAGTTGGTTGGTTGGTTGGTTGGTTGGTTGGTTGGTTAAACACGTTGGATAGGGTCAATTGAAACACGGAAAAAGAAACAAAGAAAATCTTGGACCCTATATTAAACACATGAGACGGAAACATGATTGATTGATCATGATCATGATTGATTGATTGATTGATTGATTGATTGATTGATTGATTGATTGATTGATTGATTGATTAGTTGGTTGGTTGGTTGGTTGGTTGGTTGGTTGGTTGGTTGGTTGGTTAAACACGTTGGATAGGGTCAATTGAAACACGGAAAAAGACACAAAGAAGATCTTGGACCCTTTATTAAACACATATTAAACACATGAGACGGAAACATGATTGGTTGATCATGAACATGATTGATTGATTGGTTGGTTGGTTGGTTGGTTGGTTGGTTGAACCCTATAAGAAACACATGAGACGGAAACATGATTGATTGATTGATCATGATCATTATTGGTTGATTGATCATGATCATGATTGATTGATTGATTGATTGGTTGGTTGGTTGGTATGTTGGTTGGTTGGTTGGTTGGTTGGTTGAAATTCAAACACACATAAAACTGTTTAAATAGTGCCAAAACCACATAATTTGATGACCTTGACCTTTGACCTTGTAACCTTCGTCAAGGTCATTGCTCCACAAGGTCATTGCAAAAGACCCTATGGGTCAAGGACCTTTTGTTTAAGAGTTTTGCCTAAAAATGGCTTTTTAAAAACCATCGATGGGAGTTATGTCCCTTACATGATGGTAAAATCAATATAGTCATAATGTAAAAAAGTTGCCCCTTGAAGTACCAAGCATTTTTCACTGCTTAATTTTTTTGTATCTATAACCGTTCAAGAGTTATAGGGAAATCAAAGACATATGAAAATCTAAAATATGACCTTGACCTTTGACCTTGACCTAATTTTCTAAGTAAGGAATCAGGGGACTCAAATAAAAACATTCCAGGGTTATACGGTTAACGGTTTATGAGTTAAAAAAACATACCGACAAATTTATTCCGTAAAGATAGATAACTCCTATAAAATTTCTTCGAATCGCTTCGATCCAAATACGCCAAAAATTACTGAGGATGTAACGAACAATTTGTAAAATGAATTTTGTCGCTATCTTTTTTTGTTACGAAGGAGATGCACACAGATGATAAACAGTGAATAGGGAGATAACTCTTACAAAGAAAATGGTTTGGCTTAGCAGGGTGAAATTTAAAAGCGCATAAACTATACGATACAATATGAGAAATATTTAAGCGACATATTGCGAAACAAACATTTATCGCAAGAACAAAATTTGGCGGAAAAAAAAAATAATAATAATAATAATAATCAGAACAAATACAATAGGCTTTCCACAGAAAAGTGGAAAGACCTAATAATATGGAAAAAACTGGAGTTGTCGTTCGTTTTACGTTGATAGGATATATAACACACAACCTACATTCAGTTGTAAGTGGAGGGTTAAAAAAAAAAGGGGGGGGGGGCAAAAGGGGGTCTCGGGGAGATTTTTTTTTTTTTTATTAACGGAACAGAATGGTTAAAAAGGTTTTTTACAATATAAATCAATTGCTTTAAAAAAGCAATTGTAGGGGGTCTTTCCCCCTTTAAAATTAATTGAATTGAGGGGGAGGGGGGGGGGTTTTGTTTAATTGTTTGTTTGTTTGTTTGTTTGTTTGTTCGTTTCTGTATGGGGTCTATATTATTGTTACCGGAGAAGTTTCATGTTTAGTTTGGAAAGTTTTTCTTTTATTTTAGGTACAGCGCGCGCGCCACATCACGTGACACGGGTTTATAATAACGAAAAGATAGTCTTTTTATTTCTTTTTAGGTGGGGACGTTAAACAGACAACATCTATAGAGATGGAATGTACACAATGTAATTTCTTTTGTCATTGTAGGAAATTGACATTTTGATGACAGTTCACAAGTAGTGCATGTTTTGGATTTAATTGATCCGGTGTAACTTTAAAACACATTTATTGATTATTTTCTGATAATGTACATTTTTCAGCACCTGTTTGTAACACAGATTAGTATTTCAAACTCGGAGCGGACATTTTATTGTAGGTTTTTACTGAGATTTACGGACCTAGCAAGCGATTTTTACGGCATTGCCATTCCTTTTCTCTAGGAAAAGCTTTGAGAGATATCTGCACCAAGTTTTTTTATAAACGTTTAGTACATGTATGCCCTGCTGACTGCAAATTTTGAGGTCGATTGTACTTGTAGTTTCAGAGAACATGTGGATTTTTTTTCAGAAGTGACGTAAGAACAATATTAAATTTCAATTTTTCTTGAATAATTGAGAGTTTGTTCCTTCAATAAACTGTCATGATTAAACAGTCATACAGATTGATTGATTGATTGATTGATTGATTGATTGATTAGTTGGTTAGTTGGTTGGTTGGTTGGTTGGTTGGTTGGTTGGTTAAACACGTTGGATAGGGTCAATTGAAACACGGAAAAAGAAACAAAGAAAATCTTGGACCCTATATTAAACACATGAGACGGAAACATGATTGATTGATCATGATCATGATTGATTGATTGATTGATTGATTGATTGATTGATTGATTGATTGATTGATTGATTGATTAGTTGGTTGGTTGGTTGGTTGGTTGGTTGGTTGGTTGGTTGGTTGGTTAAACACGTTGGATAGGGTCAATTGAAACACGGAAAAAGACACAAAGAAGATCTTGGACCCTTTATTAAACACATATTAAACACATGAGACGGAAACATGATTGGTTGATCATGAACATGATTGATTGATTGGTTGGTTGGTTGGTTGGTTGGTTGGTTGAACCCTATAAGAAACACATGAGACGGAAACATGATTGATTGATTGATCATGATCATTATTGGTTGATTGATCATGATCATGATTGATTGATTGATTGATTGGTTGGTTGGTTGGTATGTTGGTTGGTTGGTTGGTTGGTTGGTTGAAATTCAAACACACATAAAACTGTTTAAATAGTGCCAAAACCACATAATTTGATGACCTTGACCTTTGACCTTGTAACCTTCGTCAAGGTCATTGCTCCACAAGGTCATTGCAAAAGACCCTATGGGTCAAGGACCTTTTGTTTAAGAGTTTTGCCTAAAAATGGCTTTTTAAAAACCATCGATGGGAGTTATGTCCCTTACATGATGGTAAAATCAATATAGTCATAATGTAAAAAAGTTGCCCCTTGAAGTACCAAGCATTTTTCACTGCTTAATTTTTTTGTATCTATAACCGTTCAAGAGTTATAGGGAAATCAAAGACATATGAAAATCTAAAATATGACCTTGACCTTTGACCTTGACCTAATTTTCTAAGTAAGGAATCAGGGGACTCAAATAAAAACATTCCAGGGTTATACGGTTAACGGTTTATGAGTTAAAAAAACATACCGACAAATTTATTCCGTAAAGATAGATAACTCCTATAAAATTTCTTCGAATCGCTTCGATCCAAATACGCCAAAAATTACTGAGGATGTAACGAACAATTTGTAAAATGAATTTTGTCGCTATCTTTTTTTGTTACGAAGGAGATGCACACAGATGATAAACAGTGAATAGGGAGATAACTCTTACAAAGAAAATGGTTTGGCTTAGCAGGGTGAAATTTAAAAGCGCATAAACTATACGATACAATATGAGAAATATTTAAGCGACATATTGCGAAACAAACATTTATCGCAAGAACAAAATTTGGCGGAAAAAAAAAATAATAATAATAATAATAATCAGAACAAATACAATAGGCTTTCCACAGAAAAGTGGAAAGACCTAATAATATGGAAAAAACTGGAGTTGTCGTTCGTTTTACGTTGATAGGATATATAACACACAACCTACATTCAGTTGTAAGTGGAGGGTTAAAAAAAAAAGGGGGGGGGGGCAAAAGGGGGTCTCGGGGAGATTTTTTTTTTTTTTATTAACGGAACAGAATGGTTAAAAAGGTTTTTTACAATATAAATCAATTGCTTTAAAAAAGCAATTGTAGGGGGTCTTTCCCCCTTTAAAATTAATTGAATTGAGGGGGAGGGGGGGGGGGGTTTTGTTTAATTGTTTGTTTGTTTGTTTGTTTGTTTGTTCGTTTCTGTATGGGGTCTATATTATTGTTACCGGAGAAGTTTCATGTTTAGTTTGGAAAGTTTTTCTTTTATTTTAGGTACAGCGCGCGCGCCACATCACGTGACACGGGTTTATAATAACGAAAAGATAGTCTTTTTATTTCTTTTTAGGTGGGGACGTTAAACAGACAACATCTATAGAGATGGAATGTACACAATGTAATTTCTTTTGTCATTGTAGGAAATTGACATTTTGATGACAGTTCACAAGTAGTGCATGTTTTGGATTTAATTGATCCGGTGTAACTTTAAAACACATTTATTGATTATTTTCTGATAATGTACATTTTTCAGCACCTGTTTGTAACACAGATTAGTATTTCAAACTCGGAGCGGACATTTTATTGTAGGTTTTTACTGAGATTTACGGACCTAGCAAGCGATTTTTACGGCATTGCCATTCCTTTTCTCTAGGAAAAGCTTTGAGAGATATCTGCACCAAGTTTTTTTATAAACGTTTAGTACATGTATGCCCTGCTGACTGCAAATTTTGAGGTCGATTGTACTTGTAGTTTCAGAGAACATGTGGATTTTTTTTCAGAAGTGACGTAAGAACAATATTAAATTTCAATTTTTCTTGAATAATTGAGAGTTTGTTCCTTCAATAAACTGTCATGATTAAACAGTCATACAGATTGATTGATTGATTGATTGATTGATTGATTGATTAGTTGGTTAGTTGGTTGGTTGGTTGGTTGGTTGGTTGGTTGGTTAAACACGTTGGATAGGGTCAATTGAAACACGGAAAAAGAAACAAAGAAAATCTTGGACCCTATATTAAACACATGAGACGGAAACATGATTGATTGATCATGATCATGATTGATTGATTGATTGATTGATTGATTGATTGATTGATTGATTGATTGATTGATTGATTAGTTGGTTGGTTGGTTGGTTGGTTGGTTGGTTGGTTGGTTGGTTGGTTAAACACGTTGGATAGGGTCAATTGAAACACGGAAAAAGACACAAAGAAGATCTTGGACCCTTTATTAAACACATATTAAACACATGAGACGGAAACATGATTGGTTGATCATGAACATGATTGATTGATTGGTTGGTTGGTTGGTTGGTTGGTTGGTTGAACCCTATAAGAAACACATGAGACGGAAACATGATTGATTGATTGATCATGATCATTATTGGTTGATTGATCATGATCATGATTGATTGATTGATTGATTGGTTGGTTGGTTGGTATGTTGGTTGGTTGGTTGGTTGGTTGGTTGAAATTCAAACACACATAAAACTGTTTAAATAGTGCCAAAACCACATAATTTGATGACCTTGACCTTTGACCTTGTAACCTTCGTCAAGGTCATTGCTCCACAAGGTCATTGCAAAAGACCCTATGGGTCAAGGACCTTTTGTTTAAGAGTTTTGCCTAAAAATGGCTTTTTAAAAACCATCGATGGGAGTTATGTCCCTTACATGATGGTAAAATCAATATAGTCATAATGTAAAAAAGTTGCCCCTTGAAGTACCAAGCATTTTTCACTGCTTAATTTTTTTGTATCTATAACCGTTCAAGAGTTATAGGGAAATCAAAGACATATGAAAATCTAAAATATGACCTTGACCTTTGACCTTGACCTAATTTTCTAAGTAAGGAATCAGGGGACTCAAATAAAAACATTCCAGGGTTATACGGTTAACGGTTTATGAGTTAAAAAAACATACCGACAAATTTATTCCGTAAAGATAGATAACTCCTATAAAATTTCTTCGAATCGCTTCGATCCAAATACGCCAAAAATTACTGAGGATGTAACGAACAATTTGTAAAATGAATTTTGTCGCTATCTTTTTTTGTTACGAAGGAGATGCACACAGATGATAAACAGTGAATAGGGAGATAACTCTTACAAAGAAAATGGTTTGGCTTAGCAGGGTGAAATTTAAAAGCGCATAAACTATACGATACAATATGAGAAATATTTAAGCGACATATTGCGAAACAAACATTTATCGCAAGAACAAAATTTGGCGGAAAAAAAAAATAATAATAATAATAATAATCAGAACAAATACAATAGGCTTTCCACAGAAAAGTGGAAAGACCTAATAATATGGAAAAAACTGGAGTTGTCGTTCGTTTTACGTTGATAGGATATATAACACACAACCTACATTCAGTTGTAAGTGGAGGGTTAAAAAAAAAAGGGGGGGGGGCAAAAGGGGGTCTCGGGGAGATTTTTTTTTTTTTTATTAACGGAACAGAATGGTTAAAAAGGTTTTTTACAATATAAATCAATTGCTTTAAAAAAGCAATTGTAGGGGGTCTTTCCCCCTTTAAAATTAATTGAATTGAGGGGGAGGGGGGGGGGTTTTGTTTAATTGTTTGTTTGTTTGTTTGTTTGTTTGTTCGTTTCTGTATGGGGTCTATATTATTGTTACCGGAGAAGTTTCATGTTTAGTTTGGAAAGTTTTTCTTTTATTTTAGGTACAGCGCGCGCGCCACATCACGTGACACGGGTTTATAATAACGAAAAGATAGTCTTTTTATTTCTTTTTAGGTGGGGACGTTAAACAGACAACATCTATAGAGATGGAATGTACACAATGTAATTTCTTTTGTCATTGTAGGAAATTGACATTTTGATGACAGTTCACAAGTAGTGCATGTTTTGGATTTAATTGATCCGGTGTAACTTTAAAACACATTTATTGATTATTTTCTGATAATGTACATTTTTCAGCACCTGTTTGTAACACAGATTAGTATTTCAAACTCGGAGCGGACATTTTATTGTAGGTTTTTACTGAGATTTACGGACCTAGCAAGCGATTTTTACGGCATTGCCATTCCTTTTCTCTAGGAAAAGCTTTGAGAGATATCTGCACCAAGTTTTTTTATAAACGTTTAGTACATGTATGCCCTGCTGACTGCAAATTTTGAGGTCGATTGTACTTGTAGTTTCAGAGAACATGTGGATTTTTTTTCAGAAGTGACGTAAGAACAATATTAAATTTCAATTTTTCTTGAATAATTGAGAGTTTGTTCCTTCAATAAACTGTCATGATTAAACAGTCATACAGATTGATTGATTGATTGATTGATTGATTGATTGATTAGTTGGTTAGTTGGTTGGTTGGTTGGTTGGTTGGTTGGTTAAACACGTTGGATAGGGTCAATTGAAACACGGAAAAAGAAACAAAGAAAATCTTGGACCCTATATTAAACACATGAGACGGAAACATGATTGATTGATCATGATCATGATTGATTGATTGATTGATTGATTGATTGATTGATTGATTGATTGATTGATTGATTGATTAGTTGGTTGGTTGGTTGGTTGGTTGGTTGGTTGGTTGGTTGGTTGGTTAAACACGTTGGATAGGGTCAATTGAAACACGGAAAAAGACACAAAGAAGATCTTGGACCCTTTATTAAACACATATTAAACACATGAGACGGAAACATGATTGGTTGATCATGAACATGATTGATTGATTGGTTGGTTGGTTGGTTGGTTGGTTGGTTGAACCCTATAAGAAACACATGAGACGGAAACATGATTGATTGATTGATCATGATCATTATTGGTTGATTGATCATGATCATGATTGATTGATTGATTGATTGGTTGGTTGGTTGGTATGTTGGTTGGTTGGTTGGTTGGTTGGTTGAAATTCAAACACACATAAAACTGTTTAAATAGTGCCAAAACCACATAATTTGATGACCTTGACCTTTGACCTTGTAACCTTCGTCAAGGTCATTGCTCCACAAGGTCATTGCAAAAGATCCTATGGGTCAAGGACCTTTTGTTTAAGAGTTTTGCCTAAAAATGGCTTTTTAAAAACCATCGATGGGAGTTATGTCCCTTACATGATGGTAAAATCAATATAGTCATAATGTAAAAAAGTTGCCCCTTGAAGTACCAAGCATTTTTCACTGCTTAATTTTTTTGTATCTATAACCGTTCAAGAGTTATAGGGAAATCAAAGACATATGAAAATCTAAAATATGACCTTGACCTTTGACCTTGACCTAATTTTCTAAGTAAGGAATCAGGGGACTCAAATAAAAACATTCCAGGGTTATACGGTTAACGGTTTATGAGTTAAAAAAACATACCGACAAATTTATTCCGTAAAGATAGATAACTCCTATAAAATTTCTTCGAATCGCTTCGATCCAAATACGCCAAAAATTACTGAGGATGTAACGAACAATTTGTAAAATGAATTTTGTCGCTATCTTTTTTTGTTACGAAGGAGATGCACACAGATGATAAACAGTGAATAGGGAGATAACTCTTACAAAGAAAATGGTTTGGCTTAGCAGGGTGAAATTTAAAAGCGCATAAACTATACGATACAATATGAGAAATATTTAAGCGACATATTGCGAAACAAACATTTATCGCAAGAACAAAATTTGGCGGAAAAAAAAAATAATAATAATAATAATAATCAGAACAAATACAATAGGCTTTCCACAGAAAAGTGGAAAGACCTAATAATATGGAAAAAACTGGAGTTGTCGTTCGTTTTACGTTGATAGGATATATAACACACAACCTACATTCAGTTGTAAGTGGAGGGTTAAAAAAAAAAGGGGGGGGGGGGGCAAAAGGGGGTCTCGGGGAGATTTTTTTTTTTTTTATTAACGGAACAGAATGGTTAAAAAGGTTTTTTACAATATAAATCAATTGCTTTAAAAAAGCAATTGTAGGGGGTCTTTCCCCCTTTAAAATTAATTGAATTGAGGGGGAGGGGGGGGGGGTTTTGTTTAATTGTTTGTTTGTTTGTTTGTTTGTTTGTTCGTTTCTGTATGGGGTCTATATTATTGTTACCGGAGAAGTTTCATGTTTAGTTTGGAAAGTTTTTCTTTTATTTTAGGTACAGCGCGCGCGCCACATCACGTGACACGGGTTTATAATAACGAAAAGATAGTCTTTTTATTTCTTTTTAGGTGGGGACGTTAAACAGACAACATCTATAGAGATGGAATGTACACAATGTAATTTCTTTTGTCATTGTAGGAAATTGACATTTTGATGACAGTTCACAAGTAGTGCATGTTTTGGATTTAATTGATCCGGTGTAACTTTAAAACACATTTATTGATTATTTTCTGATAATGTACATTTTTCAGCACCTGTTTGTAACACAGATTAGTATTTCAAACTCGGAGCGGACATTTTATTGTAGGTTTTTACTGAGATTTACGGACCTAGCAAGCGATTTTTACGGCATTGCCATTCCTTTTCTCTAGGAAAAGCTTTGAGAGATATCTGCACCAAGTTTTTTTATAAACGTTTAGTACATGTATGCCCTGCTGACTGCAAATTTTGAGGTCGATTGTACTTGTAGTTTCAGAGAACATGTGGATTTTTTTTCAGAAGTGACGTAAGAACAATATTAAATTTCAATTTTTCTTGAATAATTGAGAGTTTGTTCCTTCAATAAACTGTCATGATTAAACAGTCATACAGATTGATTGATTGATTGATTGATTGATTGATTGATTAGTTGGTTAGTTGGTTGGTTGGTTGGTTGGTTGGTTGGTTAAACACGTTGGATAGGGTCAATTGAAACACGGAAAAAGAAACAAAGAAAATCTTGGACCCTATATTAAACACATGAGACGGAAACATGATTGATTGATCATGATCATGATTGATTGATTGATTGATTGATTGATTGATTGATTGATTGATTGATTGATTGATTAGTTGGTTGGTTGGTTGGTTGGTTGGTTGGTTGGTTGGTTGGTTGGTTAAACACGTTGGATAGGGTCAATTGAAACACGGAAAAAGACACAAAGAAGATCTTGGACCCTTTATTAAACACATATTAAACACATGAGACGGAAACATGATTGGTTGATCATGAACATGATTGATTGATTGGTTGGTTGGTTGGTTGGTTGGTTGGTTGAACCCTATAAGAAACACATGAGACGGAAACATGATTGATTGATTGATCATGATCATTATTGGTTGATTGATCATGATCATGATTGATTGATTGATTGATTGGTTGGTTGGTTGGTATGTTGGTTGGTTGGTTGGTTGGTTGGTTGAAATTCAAACACACATAAAACTGTTTAAATAGTGCCAAAACCACATAATTTGATGACCTTGACCTTTGACCTTGTAACCTTCGTCAAGGTCATTGCTCCACAAGGTCATTGCAAAAGACCCTATGGGTCAAGGACCTTTTGTTTAAGAGTTTTGCCTAAAAATGGCTTTTTAAAAACCATCGATGGGAGTTATGTCCCTTACATGATGGTAAAATCAATATAGTCATAATGTAAAAAAGTTGCCCCTTGAAGTACCAAGCATTTTTCACTGCTTAATTTTTTTGTATCTATAACCGTTCAAGAGTTATAGGGAAATCAAAGACATATGAAAATCTAAAATATGACCTTGACCTTTGACCTTGACCTAATTTTCTAAGTAAGGAATCAGGGGACTCAAATAAAAACATTCCAGGGTTATACGGTTAACGGTTTATGAGTTAAAAAAACATACCGACAAATTTATTCCGTAAAGATAGATAACTCCTATAAAATTTCTTCGAATCGCTTCGATCCAAATACGCCAAAAATTACTGAGGATGTAACGAACAATTTGTAAAATGAATTTTGTCGCTATCTTTTTTTGTTACGAAGGAGATGCACACAGATGATAAACAGTGAATAGGGAGATAACTCTTACAAAGAAAATGGTTTGGCTTAGCAGGGTGAAATTTAAAAGCGCATAAACTATACGATACAATATGAGAAATATTTAAGCGACATATTGCGAAACAAACATTTATCGCAAGAACAAAATTTGGCGGAAAAAAAAAATAATAATAATAATAATAATCAGAACAAATACAATAGGCTTTCCACAGAAAAGTGGAAAGACCTAATAATATGGAAAAAACTGGAGTTGTCGTTCGTTTTACGTTGATAGGATATATAACACACAACCTACATTCAGTTGTAAGTGGAGGGTTAAAAAAAAAAGGGGGGGGGGGGCAAAAGGGGGTCTCGGGGAGATTTTTTTTTTTTTTATTAACGGAACAGAATGGTTAAAAAGGTTTTTTACAATATAAATCAATTGCTTTAAAAAAGCAATTGTAGGGGGTCTTTCCCCCTTTAAAATTAATTGAATTGAGGGGGAGGGGGGGGGGGTTTTGTTTAATTGTTTGTTTGTTTGTTTGTTTGTTTGTTCGTTTCTGTATGGGGTCTATATTATTGTTACCGGAGAAGTTTCATGTTTAGTTTGGAAAGTTTTTCTTTTATTTTAGGTACAGCGCGCGCGCCACATCACGTGACACGGGTTTATAATAACGAAAAGATAGTCTTTTTATTTCTTTTTAGGTGGGGACGTTAAACAGACAACATCTATAGAGATGGAATGTACACAATGTAATTTCTTTTGTCATTGTAGGAAATTGACATTTTGATGACAGTTCACAAGTAGTGCATGTTTTGGATTTAATTGATCCGGTGTAACTTTAAAACACATTTATTGATTATTTTCTGATAATGTACATTTTTCAGCACCTGTTTGTAACACAGATTAGTATTTCAAACTCGGAGCGGACATTTTATTGTAGGTTTTTACTGAGATTTACGGACCTAGCAAGCGATTTTTACGGCATTGCCATTCCTTTTCTCTAGGAAAAGCTTTGAGAGATATCTGCACCAAGTTTTTTTATAAACGTTTAGTACATGTATGCCCTGCTGACTGCAAATTTTGAGGTCGATTGTACTTGTAGTTTCAGAGAACATGTGGATTTTTTTTCAGAAGTGACGTAAGAACAATATTAAATTTCAATTTTTCTTGAATAATTGAGAGTTTGTTCCTTCAATAAACTGTCATGATTAAACAGTCATACAGATTGATTGATTGATTGATTGATTGATTGATTGATTAGTTGGTTAGTTGGTTGGTTGGTTGGTTGGTTGGTTGGTTAAACACGTTGGATAGGGTCAATTGAAACACGGAAAAAGAAACAAAGAAAATCTTGGACCCTATATTAAACACATGAGACGGAAACATGATTGATTGATCATGATCATGATTGATTGATTGATTGATTGATTGATTGATTGATTGATTGATTGATTGATTGATTGATTAGTTGGTTGGTTGGTTGGTTGGTTGGTTGGTTGGTTGGTTGGTTGGTTAAACACGTTGGATAGGGTCAATTGAAACACGGAAAAAGACACAAAGAAGATCTTGGACCCTTTATTAAACACATATTAAACACATGAGACGGAAACATGATTGGTTGATCATGAACATGATTGATTGATTGGTTGGTTGGTTGGTTGGTTGGTTGGTTGAACCCTATAAGAAACACATGAGACGGAAACATGATTGATTGATTGATCATGATCATTATTGGTTGATTGATCATGATCATGATTGATTGATTGATTGATTGGTTGGTTGGTTGGTATGTTGGTTGGTTGGTTGGTTGGTTGGTTGAAATTCAAACACACATAAAACTGTTTAAATAGTGCCAAAACCACATAATTTGATGACCTTGACCTTTGACCTTGTAACCTTCGTCAAGGTCATTGCTCCACAAGGTCATTGCAAAAGATCCTATGGGTCAAGGACCTTTTGTTTAAGAGTTTTGCCTAAAAATGGCTTTTTAAAAACCATCGATGGGAGTTATGTCCCTTACATGATGGTAAAATCAATATAGTCATAATGTAAAAAAGTTGCCCCTTGAAGTACCAAGCATTTTTCACTGCTTAATTTTTTTGTATCTATAACCGTTCAAGAGTTATAGGGAAATCAAAGACATATGAAAATCTAAAATATGACCTTGACCTTTGACCTTGACCTAATTTTCTAAGTAAGGAATCAGGGGACTCAAATAAAAACATTCCAGGGTTATACGGTTAACGGTTTATGAGTTAAAAAAACATACCGACAAATTTATTCCGTAAAGATAGATAACTCCTATAAAATTTCTTCGAATCGCTTCGATCCAAATACGCCAAAAATTACTGAGGATGTAACGAACAATTTGTAAAATGAATTTTGTCGCTATCTTTTTTTGTTACGAAGGAGATGCACACAGATGATAAACAGTGAATAGGGAGATAACTCTTACAAAGAAAATGGTTTGGCTTAGCAGGGTGAAATTTAAAAGCGCATAAACTATACGATACAATATGAGAAATATTTAAGCGACATATTGCGAAACAAACATTTATCGCAAGAACAAAATTTGGCGGAAAAAAAAAATAATAATAATAATAATAATCAGAACAAATACAATAGGCTTTCCACAGAAAAGTGGAAAGACCTAATAATATGGAAAAAACTGGAGTTGTCGTTCGTTTTACGTTGATAGGATATATAACACACAACCTACATTCAGTTGTAAGTGGAGGGTTAAAAAAAAAGGGGGGGGGGGCAAAAGGGGGTCTCGGGGAGATTTTTTTTTTTTTTATTAACGGAACAGAATGGTTAAAAAGGTTTTTTACAATATAAATCAATTGCTTTAAAAAAGCAATTGTAGGGGGTCTTTCCCCCTTTAAAATTAATTGAATTGAGGGGGAAGGGGGGGGGGGGGTTTGTTTAATTGTTTGTTTGTTTGTTTGTTTGTTTGTTCGTTTCTGTATGGGGTCTATATTATTGTTACCGGAGAAGTTTCATGTTTAGTTTGGAAAGTTTTTCTTTTATTTTAGGTACAGCGCGCGCGCCACATCACGTGACACGGGTTTATAATAACGAAAAGATAGTCTTTTTATTTCTTTTTAGGTGGGGACGTTAAACAGACAACATCTATAGAGATGGAATGTACACAATGTAATTTCTTTTGTCATTGTAGGAAATTGACATTTTGATGACAGTTCACAAGTAGTGCATGTTTTGGATTTAATTGATCCGGTGTAACTTTAAAACACATTTATTGATTATTTTCTGATAATGTACATTTTTCAGCACCTGTTTGTAACACAGATTAGTATTTCAAACTCGGAGCGGACATTTTATTGTAGGTTTTTACTGAGATTTACGGACCTAGCAAGCGATTTTTACGGCATTGCCATTCCTTTTCTCTAGGAAAAGCTTTGAGAGATATCTGCACCAAGTTTTTTTATAAACGTTTAGTACATGTATGCCCTGCTGACTGCAAATTTTGAGGTCGATTGTACTTGTAGTTTCAGAGAACATGTGGATTTTTTTTCAGAAGTGACGTAAGAACAATATTAAATTTCAATTTTTCTTGAATAATTGAGAGTTTGTTCCTTCAATAAACTGTCATGATTAAACAGTCATACAGATTGATTGATTGATTGATTGATTGATTGATTGATTAGTTGGTTAGTTGGTTGGTTGGTTGGTTGGTTGGTTGGTTAAACACGTTGGATAGGGTCAATTGAAACACGGAAAAAGAAACAAAGAAAATCTTGGACCCTATATTAAACACATGAGACGGAAACATGATTGATTGATCATGATCATGATTGATTGATTGATTGATTGATTGATTGATTGATTGATTGATTGATTGATTGATTAGTTGGTTGGTTGGTTGGTTGGTTGGTTGGTTGGTTGGTTGGTTGGTTGGTTGGTTGGTTGGTTAAACACGTTGGATAGGGTCAATTGAAACACGGAAAAAGACACAAAGAAGATCTTGGACCCTTTATTAAACACATATTAAACACATGAGACGGAAACATGATTGGTTGATCATGAACATGATTGATTGATTGGTTGGTTGGTTGGTTGGTTGGTTGGTTGAACCCTATAAGAAACACATGAGACGGAAACATGATTGATTGATTGATCATGATCATTATTGGTTGATTGATCATGATCATGATTGATTGATTGATTGATTGGTTGGTTGGTTGGTATGTTGGTTGGTTGGTTGGTTGGTTGGTTGAAATTCAAACACACATAAAACTGTTTAAATAGTGCCAAAACCACATAATTTGATGACCTTGACCTTTGACCTTGTAACCTTCGTCAAGGTCATTGCTCCACAAGGTCATTGCAAAAGACCCTATGGGTCAAGGACCTTTTGTTTAAGAGTTTTGCCTAAAAATGGCTTTTTAAAAACCATCGATGGGAGTTATGTCCCTTACATGATGGTAAAATCAATATAGTCATAATGTAAAAAAGTTGCCCCTTGAAGTACCAAGCATTTTTCACTGCTTAATTTTTTTGTATCTATAACCGTTCAAGAGTTATAGGGAAATCAAAGACATATGAAAATCTAAAATATGACCTTGACCTTTGACCTTGACCTAATTTTCTAAGTAAGGAATCAGGGGACTCAAATAAAAACATTCCAGGGTTATACGGTTAACGGTTTATGAGTTAAAAAAACATACCGACAAATTTATTCCGTAAAGATAGATAACTCCTATAAAATTTCTTCGAATCGCTTCGATCCAAATACGCCAAAAATTACTGAGGATGTAACGAACAATTTGTAAAATGAATTTTGTCGCTATCTTTTTTTGTTACGAAGGAGATGCACACAGATGATAAACAGTGAATAGGGAGATAACTCTTACAAAGAAAATGGTTTGGCTTAGCAGGGTGAAATTTAAAAGCGCATAAACTATACGATACAATATGAGAAATATTTAAGCGACATATTGCGAAACAAACATTTATCGCAAGAACAAAATTTGGCGGAAAAAAAAAATAATAATAATAATAATAATCAGAACAAATACAATAGGCTTTCCACAGAAAAGTGGAAAGACCTAATAATATGGAAAAAACTGGAGTTGTCGTTCGTTTTACGTTGATAGGATATATAACACACAACCTACATTCAGTTGTAAGTGGAGGGTTAAAAAAAAAAGGGGGGGGGGGCAAAAGGGGGTCTCGGGGAGATTTTTTATTAACGGAACAGAATGGTTAAAAAGGTTTTTTACAATATAAATCAATTGCTTTAAAAAAGCAATTGTAGGGGGTCTTTCCCCCTTTAAAATTAATTGAATTGAGGGGGAGGGGGGGGGGTTTTGTTTAATTGTTTGTTTGTTTGTTTGTTTGTTTGTTCGTTTCTGTATGGGGTCTATATTATTGTTACCGGAGAAGTTTCATGTTTAGTTTGGAAAGTTTTTCTTTTATTTTAGGTACAGCGCGCGCGCCACATCACGTGACACGGGTTTATAATAACGAAAAGATAGTCTTTTTATTTCTTTTTAGGTGGGGACGTTAAACAGACAACATCTATAGAGATGGAATGTACACAATGTAATTTCTTTTGTCATTGTAGGAAATTGACATTTTGATGACAGTTCACAAGTAGTGCATGTTTTGGATTTAATTGATCCGGTGTAACTTTAAAACACATTTATTGATTATTTTCTGATAATGTACATTTTTCAGCACCTGTTTGTAACACAGATTAGTATTTCAAACTCGGAGCGGACATTTTATTGTAGGTTTTTACTGAGATTTACGGACCTAGCAAGCGATTTTTACGGCATTGCCATTCCTTTTCTCTAGGAAAAGCTTTGAGAGATATCTGCACCAAGTTTTTTTATAAACGTTTAGTACATGTATGCCCTGCTGACTGCAAATTTTGAGGTCGATTGTACTTGTAGTTTCAGAGAACATGTGGATTTTTTTTCAGAAGTGACGTAAGAACAATATTAAATTTCAATTTTTCTTGAATAATTGAGAGTTTGTTCCTTCAATAAACTGTCATGATTAAACAGTCATACAGATTGATTGATTGATTGATTGATTGATTGATTGATTAGTTGGTTAGTTGGTTGGTTGGTTGGTTGGTTGGTTGGTTAAACACGTTGGATAGGGTCAATTGAAACACGGAAAAAGAAACAAAGAAAATCTTGGACCCTATATTAAACACATGAGACGGAAACATGATTGATTGATCATGATCATGATTGATTGATTGATTGATTGATTGATTGATTGATTGATTGATTGATTGATTGATTGATTAGTTGGTTGGTTGGTTGGTTGGTTGGTTGGTTGGTTGGTTGGTTGGTTAAACACGTTGGATAGGGTCAATTGAAACACGGAAAAAGACACAAAGAAGATCTTGGACCCTTTATTAAACACATATTAAACACATGAGACGGAAACATGATTGGTTGATCATGAACATGATTGATTGATTGGTTGGTTGGTTGGTTGGTTGGTTGGTTGAACCCTATAAGAAACACATGAGACGGAAACATGATTGATTGATTGATCATGATCATTATTGGTTGATTGATCATGATCATGATTGATTGATTGATTGATTGGTTGGTTGGTTGGTATGTTGGTTGGTTGGTTGGTTGGTTGGTTGAAATTCAAACACACATAAAACTGTTTAAATAGTGCCAAAACCACATAATTTGATGACCTTGACCTTTGACCTTGTAACCTTCGTCAAGGTCATTGCTCCACAAGGTCATTGCAAAAGACCCTATGGGTCAAGGACCTTTTGTTTAAGAGTTTTGCCTAAAAATGGCTTTTTAAAAACCATCGATGGGAGTTATGTCCCTTACATGATGGTAAAATCAATATAGTCATAATGTAAAAAAGTTGCCCCTTGAAGTACCAAGCATTTTTCACTGCTTAATTTTTTTGTATCTATAACCGTTCAAGAGTTATAGGGAAATCAAAGACATATGAAAATCTAAAATATGACCTTGACCTTTGACCTTGACCTAATTTTCTAAGTAAGGAATCAGGGGACTCAAATAAAAACATTCCAGGGTTATACGGTTAACGGTTTATGAGTTAAAAAAACATACCGACAAATTTATTCCGTAAAGATAGATAACTCCTATAAAATTTCTTCGAATCGCTTCGATCCAAATACGCCAAAAATTACTGAGGATGTAACGAACAATTTGTAAAATGAATTTTGTCGCTATCTTTTTTTGTTACGAAGGAGATGCACACAGATGATAAACAGTGAATAGGGAGATAACTCTTACAAAGAAAATGGTTTGGCTTAGCAGGGTGAAATTTAAAAGCGCATAAACTATACGATACAATATGAGAAATATTTAAGCGACATATTGCGAAACAAACATTTATCGCAAGAACAAAATTTGGCGGAAAAAAAAAATAATAATAATAATAATAATCAGAACAAATACAATAGGCTTTCCACAGAAAAGTGGAAAGACCTAATAATATGGAAAAAACTGGAGTTGTCGTTCGTTTTACGTTGATAGGATATATAACACACAACCTACATTCAGTTGTAAGTGGAGGGTTAAAAAAAAAAGGGGGGGGGGGCAAAAGGGGGTCTCGGGGAGATTTTTTTTTTTTTTATTAACGGAACAGAATGGTTAAAAAGGTTTTTTACAATATAAATCAATTGCTTTAAAAAAGCAATTGTAGGGGGTCTTTCCCCCTTTAAAATTAATTGAATTGAGGGGGAGGGGGGGGGGGGGTTTGTTTAATTGTTTGTTTGTTTGTTTGTTTGTTTGTTCGTTTCTGTATGGGGTCTATATTATTGTTACCGGAGAAGTTTCATGTTTAGTTTGGAAAGTTTTTCTTTTATTTTAGGTACAGCGCGCGCGCCACATCACGTGACACGGGTTTATAATAACGAAAAGATAGTCTTTTTATTTCTTTTTAGGTGGGGACGTTAAACAGACAACATCTATAGAGATGGAATGTACACAATGTAATTTCTTTTGTCATTGTAGGAAATTGACATTTTGATGACAGTTCACAAGTAGTGCATGTTTTGGATTTAATTGATCCGGTGTAACTTTAAAACACATTTATTGATTATTTTCTGATAATGTACATTTTTCAGCACCTGTTTGTAACACAGATTAGTATTTCAAACTCGGAGCGGACATTTTATTGTAGGTTTTTACTGAGATTTACGGACCTAGCAAGCGATTTTTACGGCATTGCCATTCCTTTTCTCTAGGAAAAGCTTTGAGAGATATCTGCACCAAGTTTTTTTATAAACGTTTAGTACATGTATGCCCTGCTGACTGCAAATTTTGAGGTCGATTGTACTTGTAGTTTCAGAGAACATGTGGATTTTTTTTCAGAAGTGACGTAAGAACAATATTAAATTTCAATTTTTCTTGAATAATTGAGAGTTTGTTCCTTCAATAAACTGTCATGATTAAACAGTCATACAGATTGATTGATTGATTGATTGATTGATTGATTGATTAGTTGGTTAGTTGGTTGGTTGGTTGGTTGGTTGGTTGGTTAAACACGTTGGATAGGGTCAATTGAAACACGGAAAAAGAAACAAAGAAAATCTTGGACCCTATATTAAACACATGAGACGGAAACATGATTGATTGATCATGATCATGATTGATTGATTGATTGATTGATTGATTGATTGATTGATTGATTGATTGATTGATTGATTAGTTGGTTGGTTGGTTGGTTGGTTGGTTGGTTGGTTGGTTGGTTGGTTAAACACGTTGGATAGGGTCAATTGAAACACGGAAAAAGACACAAAGAAGATCTTGGACCCTTTATTAAACACATATTAAACACATGAGACGGAAACATGATTGGTTGATCATGAACATGATTGATTGATTGGTTGGTTGGTTGGTTGGTTGGTTGGTTGAACCCTATAAGAAACACATGAGACGGAAACATGATTGATTGATTGATCATGATCATTATTGGTTGATTGATCATGATCATGATTGATTGATTGATTGATTGGTTGGTTGGTTGGTATGTTGGTTGGTTGGTTGGTTGGTTGGTTGAAATTCAAACACACATAAAACTGTTTAAATAGTGCCAAAACCACATAATTTGATGACCTTGACCTTTGACCTTGTAACCTTCGTCAAGGTCATTGCTCCACAAGGTCATTGCAAAAGACCCTATGGGTCAAGGACCTTTTGTTTAAGAGTTTTGCCTAAAAATGGCTTTTTAAAAACCATCGATGGGAGTTATGTCCCTTACATGATGGTAAAATCAATATAGTCATAATGTAAAAAAGTTGCCCCTTGAAGTACCAAGCATTTTTCACTGCTTAATTTTTTTGTATCTATAACCGTTCAAGAGTTATAGGGAAATCAAAGACATATGAAAATCTAAAATATGACCTTGACCTTTGACCTTGACCTAATTTTCTAAGTAAGGAATCAGGGGACTCAAATAAAAACATTCCAGGGTTATACGGTTAACGGTTTATGAGTTAAAAAAACATACCGACAAATTTATTCCGTAAAGATAGATAACTCCTATAAAATTTCTTCGAATCGCTTCGATCCAAATACGCCAAAAATTACTGAGGATGTAACGAACAATTTGTAAAATGAATTTTGTCGCTATCTTTTTTTGTTACGAAGGAGATGCACACAGATGATAAACAGTGAATAGGGAGATAACTCTTACAAAGAAAATGGTTTGGCTTAGCAGGGTGAAATTTAAAAGCGCATAAACTATACGATACAATATGAGAAATATTTAAGCGACATATTGCGAAACAAACATTTATCGCAAGAACAAAATTTGGCGGAAAAAAAAAATAATAATAATAATAATAATCAGAACAAATACAATAGGCTTTCCACAGAAAAGTGGAAAGACCTAATAATATGGAAAAAACTGGAGTTGTCGTTCGTTTTACGTTGATAGGATATATAACACACAACCTACATTCAGTTGTAAGTGGAGGGTTAAAAAAAAAAGGGGGGGGGGGCAAAAGGGGGTCTCGGGGAGATTTTTTTTTTTTTTATTAACGGAACAGAATGGTTAAAAAGGTTTTTTACAATATAAATCAATTGCTTTAAAAAAGCAATTGTAGGGGGTCTTTCCCCCTTTAAAATTAATTGAATTGAGGGGGAGGGGGGGGGGGGGTTTGTTTAATTGTTTGTTTGTTTGTTTGTTTGTTTGTTCGTTTCTGTATGGGGTCTATATTATTGTTACCGGAGAAGTTTCATGTTTAGTTTGGAAAGTTTTTCTTTTATTTTAGGTACAGCGCGCGCGCCACATCACGTGACACGGGTTTATAATAACGAAAAGATAGTCTTTTTATTTCTTTTTAGGTGGGGACGTTAAACAGACAACATCTATAGAGATGGAATGTACACAATGTAATTTCTTTTGTCATTGTAGGAAATTGACATTTTGATGACAGTTCACAAGTAGTGCATGTTTTGGATTTAATTGATCCGGTGTAACTTTAAAACACATTTATTGATTATTTTCTGATAATGTACATTTTTCAGCACCTGTTTGTAACACAGATTAGTATTTCAAACTCGGAGCGGACATTTTATTGTAGGTTTTTACTGAGATTTACGGACCTAGCAAGCGATTTTTACGGCATTGCCATTCCTTTTCTCTAGGAAAAGCTTTGAGAGATATCTGCACCAAGTTTTTTTATAAACGTTTAGTACATGTATGCCCTGCTGACTGCAAATTTTGAGGTCGATTGTACTTGTAGTTTCAGAGAACATGTGGATTTTTTTTCAGAAGTGACGTAAGAACAATATTAAATTTCAATTTTTCTTGAATAATTGAGAGTTTGTTCCTTCAATAAACTGTCATGATTAAACAGTCATACAGATTGATTGATTGATTGATTGATTGATTGATTGATTAGTTGGTTAGTTGGTTGGTTGGTTGGTTGGTTGGTTGGTTAAACACGTTGGATAGGGTCAATTGAAACACGGAAAAAGAAACAAAGAAAATCTTGGACCCTATATTAAACACATGAGACGGAAACATGATTGATTGATCATGATCATGATTGATTGATTGATTGATTGATTGATTGATTGATTGATTGATTGATTGATTAGTTGGTTGGTTGGTTGGTTGGTTGGTTGGTTGGTTGGTTGGTTGGTTAAACACGTTGGATAGGGTCAATTGAAACACGGAAAAAGACACAAAGAAGATCTTGGACCCTTTATTAAACACATATTAAACACATGAGACGGAAACATGATTGGTTGATCATGAACATGATTGATTGATTGGTTGGTTGGTTGGTTGGTTGGTTGGTTGAACCCTATAAGAAACACATGAGACGGAAACATGATTGATTGATTGATCATGATCATTATTGGTTGATTGATCATGATCATGATTGATTGATTGATTGATTGGTTGGTTGGTTGGTATGTTGGTTGGTTGGTTGGTTGGTTGGTTGAAATTCAAACACACATAAAACTGTTTAAATAGTGCCAAAACCACATAATTTGATGACCTTGACCTTTGACCTTGTAACCTTCGTCAAGGTCATTGCTCCACAAGGTCATTGCAAAAGACCCTATGGGTCAAGGACCTTTTGTTTAAGAGTTTTGCCTAAAAATGGCTTTTTAAAAACCATCGATGGGAGTTATGTCCCTTACATGATGGTAAAATCAATATAGTCATAATGTAAAAAAGTTGCCCCTTGAAGTACCAAGCATTTTTCACTGCTTAATTTTTTTGTATCTATAACCGTTCAAGAGTTATAGGGAAATCAAAGACATATGAAAATCTAAAATATGACCTTGACCTTTGACCTTGACCTAATTTTCTAAGTAAGGAATCAGGGGACTCAAATAAAAACATTCCAGGGTTATACGGTTAACGGTTTATGAGTTAAAAAAACATACCGACAAATTTATTCCGTAAAGATAGATAACTCCTATAAAATTTCTTCGAATCGCTTCGATCCAAATACGCCAAAAATTACTGAGGATGTAACGAACAATTTGTAAAATGAATTTTGTCGCTATCTTTTTTTGTTACGAAGGAGATGCACACAGATGATAAACAGTGAATAGGGAGATAACTCTTACAAAGAAAATGGTTTGGCTTAGCAGGGTGAAATTTAAAAGCGCATAAACTATACGATACAATATGAGAAATATTTAAGCGACATATTGCGAAACAAACATTTATCGCAAGAACAAAATTTGGCGGAAAAAAAAAATAATAATAATAATAATAATCAGAACAAATACAATAGGCTTTCCACAGAAAAGTGGAAAGACCTAATAATATGGAAAAAACTGGAGTTGTCGTTCGTTTTACGTTGATAGGATATATAACACACAACCTACATTCAGTTGTAAGTGGAGGGTTAAAAAAAAAAGGGGGGGGGGCAAAAGGGGGTCTCGGGGAGATTTTTTTTTTTTTTATTAACGGAACAGAATGGTTAAAAAGGTTTTTTACAATATAAATCAATTGCTTTAAAAAAGCAATTGTAGGGGGTCTTTCCCCCTTTAAAATTAATTGAATTGAGGGGGAGGGGGGGGGGTTTTGTTTAATTGTTTGTTTGTTTGTTTGTTTGTTTGTTCGTTTCTGTATGGGGTCTATATTATTGTTACCGGAGAAGTTTCATGTTTAGTTTGGAAAGTTTTTCTTTTATTTTAGGTACAGCGCGCGCGCCACATCACGTGACACGGGTTTATAATAACGAAAAGATAGTCTTTTTATTTCTTTTTAGGTGGGGACGTTAAACAGACAACATCTATAGAGATGGAATGTACACAATGTAATTTCTTTTGTCATTGTAGGAAATTGACATTTTGATGACAGTTCACAAGTAGTGCATGTTTTGGATTTAATTGATCCGGTGTAACTTTAAAACACATTTATTGATTATTTTCTGATAATGTACATTTTTCAGCACCTGTTTGTAACACAGATTAGTATTTCAAACTCGGAGCGGACATTTTATTGTAGGTTTTTACTGAGATTTACGGACCTAGCAAGCGATTTTTACGGCATTGCCATTCCTTTTCTCTAGGAAAAGCTTTGAGAGATATCTGCACCAAGTTTTTTTATAAACGTTTAGTACATGTATGCCCTGCTGACTGCAAATTTTGAGGTCGATTGTACTTGTAGTTTCAGAGAACATGTGGATTTTTTTTCAGAAGTGACGTAAGAACAATATTAAATTTCAATTTTTCTTGAATAATTGAGAGTTTGTTCCTTCAATAAACTGTCATGATTAAACAGTCATACAGATTGATTGATTGATTGATTGATTGATTGATTGATTAGTTGGTTAGTTGGTTGGTTGGTTGGTTGGTTGGTTGGTTAAACACGTTGGATAGGGTCAATTGAAACACGGAAAAAGAAACAAAGAAAATCTTGGACCCTATATTAAACACATGAGACGGAAACATGATTGATTGATCATGATCATGATTGATTGATTGATTGATTGATTGATTGATTGATTGATTGATTGATTGATTGATTGATTAGTTGGTTGGTTGGTTGGTTGGTTGGTTGGTTGGTTGGTTGGTTGGTTAAACACGTTGGATAGGGTCAATTGAAACACGGAAAAAGACACAAAGAAGATCTTGGACCCTTTATTAAACACATATTAAACACATGAGACGGAAACATGATTGGTTGATCATGAACATGATTGATTGATTGGTTGGTTGGTTGGTTGGTTGGTTGGTTGAACCCTATAAGAAACACATGAGACGGAAACATGATTGATTGATTGATCATGATCATTATTGGTTGATTGATCATGATCATGATTGATTGATTGATTGATTGGTTGGTTGGTTGGTATGTTGGTTGGTTGGTTGGTTGGTTGGTTGAAATTCAAACACACATAAAACTGTTTAAATAGTGCCAAAACCACATAATTTGATGACCTTGACCTTTGACCTTGTAACCTTCGTCAAGGTCATTGCTCCACAAGGTCATTGCAAAAGACCCTATGGGTCAAGGACCTTTTGTTTAAGAGTTTTGCCTAAAAATGGCTTTTTAAAAACCATCGATGGGAGTTATGTCCCTTACATGATGGTAAAATCAATATAGTCATAATGTAAAAAAGTTGCCCCTTGAAGTACCAAGCATTTTTCACTGCTTAATTTTTTTGTATCTATAACCGTTCAAGAGTTATAGGGAAATCAAAGACATATGAAAATCTAAAATATGACCTTGACCTTTGACCTTGACCTAATTTTCTAAGTAAGGAATCAGGGGACTCAAATAAAAACATTCCAGGGTTATACGGTTAACGGTTTATGAGTTAAAAAAACATACCGACAAATTTATTCCGTAAAGATAGATAACTCCTATAAAATTTCTTCGAATCGCTTCGATCCAAATACGCCAAAAATTACTGAGGATGTAACGAACAATTTGTAAAATGAATTTTGTCGCTATCTTTTTTTGTTACGAAGGAGATGCACACAGATGATAAACAGTGAATAGGGAGATAACTCTTACAAAGAAAATGGTTTGGCTTAGCAGGGTGAAATTTAAAAGCGCATAAACTATACGATACAATATGAGAAATATTTAAGCGACATATTGCGAAACAAACATTTATCGCAAGAACAAAATTTGGCGGAAAAAAAAAATAATAATAATAATAATAATCAGAACAAATACAATAGGCTTTCCACAGAAAAGTGGAAAGACCTAATAATATGGAAAAAACTGGAGTTGTCGTTCGTTTTACGTTGATAGGATATATAACACACAACCTACATTCAGTTGTAAGTGGAGGGTTAAAAAAAAAAGGGGGGGGGGCAAAAGGGGGTCTCGGGGAGATTTTTTTTTTTTTTATTAACGGAACAGAATGGTTAAAAAGGTTTTTTACAATATAAATCAATTGCTTTAAAAAAGCAATTGTAGGGGGTCTTTCCCCCTTTAAAATTAATTGAATTGAGGGGGAGGGGGGGGGGGTTTGTTTAATTGTTTGTTTGTTTGTTTGTTTGTTTGTTCGTTTCTGTATGGGGTCTATATTATTGTTACCGGAGAAGTTTCATGTTTAGTTTGGAAAGTTTTTCTTTTATTTTAGGTACAGCGCGCGCGCCACATCACGTGACACGGGTTTATAATAACGAAAAGATAGTCTTTTTATTTCTTTTTAGGTGGGGACGTTAAACAGACAACATCTATAGAGATGGAATGTACACAATGTAATTTCTTTTGTCATTGTAGGAAATTGACATTTTGATGACAGTTCACAAGTAGTGCATGTTTTGGATTTAATTGATCCGGTGTAACTTTAAAACACATTTATTGATTATTTTCTGATAATGTACATTTTTCAGCACCTGTTTGTAACACAGATTAGTATTTCAAACTCGGAGCGGACATTTTATTGTAGGTTTTTACTGAGATTTACGGACCTAGCAAGCGATTTTTACGGCATTGCCATTCCTTTTCTCTAGGAAAAGCTTTGAGAGATATCTGCACCAAGTTTTTTTATAAACGTTTAGTACATGTATGCCCTGCTGACTGCAAATTTTGAGGTCGATTGTACTTGTAGTTTCAGAGAACATGTGGATTTTTTTTCAGAAGTGACGTAAGAACAATATTAAATTTCAATTTTTCTTGAATAATTGAGAGTTTGTTCCTTCAATAAACTGTCATGATTAAACAGTCATACAGATTGATTGATTGATTGATTGATTGATTGATTGATTAGTTGGTTAGTTGGTTGGTTGGTTGGTTGGTTGGTTGGTTAAACACGTTGGATAGGGTCAATTGAAACACAAAGAAACAAAGAAAATCTTGGACCCTATATTAAACACATGAGACGGAAACATGATTGATTGATCATGATCATGATTGATTGATTGATTGATTGATTGATTGATTGATTGATTGATTGATTGATTGATTGATTGATTGATTAGTTGGTTGGTTGGTTGGTTGGTTGGTTGGTTGGTTGGTTGGTTGGTTAAACACGTTGGATAGGGTCAATTGAAACACGGAAAAAGACACAAAGAAGATCTTGGACCCTTTATTAAACACATATTAAACACATGAGACGGAAACATGATTGGTTGATCATGAACATGATTGATTGATTGGTTGGTTGGTTGGTTGGTTGGTTGGTTGAACCCTATAAGAAACACATGAGACGGAAACATGATTGATTGATTGATCATGATCATTATTGGTTGATTGATCATGATCATGATTGATTGATTGATTGATTGGTTGGTTGGTTGGTATGTTGGTTGGTTGGTTGGTTGGTTGGTTGAAATTCAAACACACATAAAACTGTTTAAATAGTGCCAAAACCACATAATTTGATGACCTTGACCTTTGACCTTGTAACCTTCGTCAAGGTCATTGCTCCACAAGGTCATTGCAAAAGACCCTATGGGTCAAGGACCTTTTGTTTAAGAGTTTTGCCTAAAAATGGCTTTTTAAAAACCATCGATGGGAGTTATGTCCCTTACATGATGGTAAAATCAATATAGTCATAATGTAAAAAAGTTGCCCCTTGAAGTACCAAGCATTTTTCACTGCTTAATTTTTTTGTATCTATAACCGTTCAAGAGTTATAGGGAAATCAAAGACATATGAAAATCTAAAATATGACCTTGACCTTTGACCTTGACCTAATTTTCTAAGTAAGGAATCAGGGGACTCAAATAAAAACATTCCAGGGTTATACGGTTAACGGTTTATGAGTTAAAAAAACATACCGACAAATTTATTCCGTAAAGATAGATAACTCCTATAAAATTTCTTCGAATCGCTTCGATCCAAATACGCCAAAAATTACTGAGGATGTAACGAACAATTTGTAAAATGAATTTTGTCGCTATCTTTTTTTGTTACGAAGGAGATGCACACAGATGATAAACAGTGAATAGGGAGATAACTCTTACAAAGAAAATGGTTTGGCTTAGCAGGGTGAAATTTAAAAGCGCATAAACTATACGATACAATATGAGAAATATTTAAGCGACATATTGCGAAACAAACATTTATCGCAAGAACAAAATTTGGCGGAAAAAAAAAATAATAATAATAATAATAATCAGAACAAATACAATAGGCTTTCCACAGAAAAGTGGAAAGACCTAATAATATGGAAAAAACTGGAGTTGTCGTTCGTTTTACGTTGATAGGATATATAACACACAACCTACATTCAGTTGTAAGTGGAGGGTTAAAAAAAAAAGGGGGGGGGGGCAAAAGGGGGTCTCGGGGAGATTTTTTTTTTTTTTATTAACGGAACAGAATGGTTAAAAAGGTTTGTTTAATTGTTTGTTTGTTTGTTTGTTTGTTTGTTCGTTTCTGTATGGGGTCTATATTATTGTTACCGGAGAAGTTTCATGTTTAGTTTGGAAAGTTTTTCTTTTATTTTAGGTACAGCGCGCGCGCCACATCACGTGACACGGGTTTATAATAACGAAAAGATAGTCTTTTTATTTCTTTTTAGGTGGGGACGTTAAACAGACAACATCTATAGAGATGGAATGTACACAATGTAATTTCTTTTGTCATTGTAGGAAATTGACATTTTGATGACAGTTCACAAGTAGTGCATGTTTTGGATTTAATTGATCCGGTGTAACTTTAAAACACATTTATTGATTATTTTCTGATAATGTACATTTTTCAGCACCTGTTTGTAACACAGATTAGTATTTCAAACTCGGAGCGGACATTTTATTGTAGGTTTTTACTGAGATTTACGGACCTAGCAAGCGATTTTTACGGCATTGCCATTCCTTTTCTCTAGGAAAAGCTTTGAGAGATATCTGCACCAAGTTTTTTTATAAACGTTTAGTACATGTATGCCCTGCTGACTGCAAATTTTGAGGTCGATTGTACTTGTAGTTTCAGAGAACATGTGGATTTTTTTTCAGAAGTGACGTAAGAACAATATTAAATTTCAATTTTTCTTGAATAATTGAGAGTTTGTTCCTTCAATAAACTGTCATGATTAAACAGTCATACAGATTGATTGATTGATTGATTGATTGATTGATTGATTAGTTGGTTAGTTGGTTGGTTGGTTGGTTGGTTGGTTGGTTAAACACGTTGGATAGGGTCAATTGAAACACGGAAAAAGAAACAAAGAAAATCTTGGACCCTATATTAAACACATGAGACGGAAACATGATTGATTGATCATGATCATGATTGATTGATTGATTGATTGATTGATTGATTGATTGATTGATTGATTGATTGATTGATTAGTTGGTTGGTTGGTTGGTTGGTTGGTTGGTTGGTTGGTTGGTTGGTTAAACACGTTGGATAGGGTCAATTGAAACACGGAAAAAGACACAAAGAAGATCTTGGACCCTTTATTAAACACATATTAAACACATGAGACGGAAACATGATTGGTTGATCATGAACATGATTGATTGATTGGTTGGTTGGTTGGTTGGTTGGTTGGTTGAACCCTATAAGAAACACATGAGACGGAAACATGATTGATTGATTGATCATGATCATTATTGGTTGATTGATCATGATCATGATTGATTGATTGATTGATTGGTTGGTTGGTTGGTATGTTGGTTGGTTGGTTGGTTGGTTGGTTGAAATTCAAACACACATAAAACTGTTTAAATAGTGCCAAAACCACATAATTTGATGACCTTGACCTTTGACCTTGTAACCTTCGTCAAGGTCATTGCTCCACAAGGTCATTGCAAAAGACCCTATGGGTCAAGGACCTTTTGTTTAAGAGTTTTGCCTAAAAATGGCTTTTTAAAAACCATCGATGGGAGTTATGTCCCTTACATGATGGTAAAATCAATATAGTCATAATGTAAAAAAGTTGCCCCTTGAAGTACCAAGCATTTTTCACTGCTTAATTTTTTTGTATCTATAACCGTTCAAGAGTTATAGGGAAATCAAAGACATATGAAAATCTAAAATATGACCTTGACCTTTGACCTTGACCTAATTTTCTAAGTAAGGAATCAGGGGACTCAAATAAAAACATTCCAGGGTTATACGGTTAACGGTTTATGAGTTAAAAAAACATACCGACAAATTTATTCCGTAAAGATAGATAACTCCTATAAAATTTCTTCGAATCGCTTCGATCCAAATACGCCAAAAATTACTGAGGATGTAACGAACAATTTGTAAAATGAATTTTGTCGCTATCTTTTTTTGTTACGAAGGAGATGCACACAGATGATAAACAGTGAATAGGGAGATAACTCTTACAAAGAAAATGGTTTGGCTTAGCAGGGTGAAATTTAAAAGCGCATAAACTATACGATACAATATGAGAAATATTTAAGCGACATATTGCGAAACAAACATTTATCGCAAGAACAAAATTTGGCGGAAAAAAAAAATAATAATAATAATAATAATCAGAACAAATACAATAGGCTTTCCACAGAAAAGTGGAAAGACCTAATAATATGGAAAAAACTGGAGTTGTCGTTCGTTTTACGTTGATAGGATATATAACACACAACCTACATTCAGTTGTAAGTGGAGGGTTAAAAAAAAAAGGGGGGGGGGCAAAAGGGGGTCTCGGGGAGATTTTTTTTTTTTTTATTAACGGAACAGAATGGTTAAAAAGGTTTTTTACAATATAAATCAATTGCTTTAAAAAAGCAATTGTAGGGGGTCTTTCCCCCTTTAAAATTAATTGAATTGAGGGGGAGGGGGGGGGGGGTTTGTTTAATTGTTTGTTTGTTTGTTTGTTTGTTTGTTCGTTTCTGTATGGGGTCTATATTATTGTTACCGGAGAAGTTTCATGTTTAGTTTGGAAAGTTTTTCTTTTATTTTAGGTACAGCGCGCGCGCCACATCACGTGACACGGGTTTATAATAACGAAAAGATAGTCTTTTTATTTCTTTTTAGGTGGGGACGTTAAACAGACAACATCTATAGAGATGGAATGTACACAATGTAATTTCTTTTGTCATTGTAGGAAATTGACATTTTGATGACAGTTCACAAGTAGTGCATGTTTTGGATTTAATTGATCCGGTGTAACTTTAAAACACATTTATTGATTATTTTCTGATAATGTACATTTTTCAGCACCTGTTTGTAACACAGATTAGTATTTCAAACTCGGAGCGGACATTTTATTGTAGGTTTTTACTGAGATTTACGGACCTAGCAAGCGATTTTTACGGCATTGCCATTCCTTTTCTCTAGGAAAAGCTTTGAGAGATATCTGCACCAAGTTTTTTTATAAACGTTTAGTACATGTATGCCCTGCTGACTGCAAATTTTGAGGTCGATTGTACTTGTAGTTTCAGAGAACATGTGGATTTTTTTTCAGAAGTGACGTAAGAACAATATTAAATTTCAATTTTTCTTGAATAATTGAGAGTTTGTTCCTTCAATAAACTGTCATGATTAAACAGTCATACAGATTGATTGATTGATTGATTGATTGATTGATTGATTGATTAGTTGGTTAGTTGGTTGGTTGGTTGGTTGGTTGGTTGGTTAAACACGTTGGATAGGGTCAATTGAAACACGGAAAAAGAAACAAAGAAAATCTTGGACCCTATATTAAACACATGAGACGGAAACATGATTGATTGATCATGATCATGATTGATTGATTGATTGATTGATTGATTGATTGATTGATTGATTGATTGATTGATTGATTAGTTGGTTGGTTGGTTGGTTGGTTGGTTGGTTGGTTGGTTGGTTGGTTAAACACGTTGGATAGGGTCAATTGAAACACGGAAAAAGACACAAAGAAGATCTTGGACCCTTTATTAAACACATATTAAACACATGAGACGGAAACATGATTGGTTGATCATGAACATGATTGATTGATTGGTTGGTTGGTTGGTTGGTTGGTTGGTTGAACCCTATAAGAAACACATGAGACGGAAACATGATTGATTGATTGATCATGATCATTATTGGTTGATTGATCATGATCATGATTGATTGATTGATTGATTGGTTGGTTGGTTGGTATGTTGGTTGGTTGGTTGGTTGGTTGGTTGAAATTCAAACACACATAAAACTGTTTAAATAGTGCCAAAACCACATAATTTGATGACCTTGACCTTTGACCTTGTAACCTTCGTCAAGGTCATTGCTCCACAAGGTCATTGCAAAAGACCCTATGGGTCAAGGACCTTTTGTTTAAGAGTTTTGCCTAAAAATGGCTTTTTAAAAACCATCGATGGGAGTTATGTCCCTTACATGATGGTAAAATCAATATAGTCATAATGTAAAAAAGTTGCCCCTTGAAGTACCAAGCATTTTTCACTGCTTAATTTTTTTGTATCTATAACCGTTCAAGAGTTATAGGGAAATCAAAGACATATGAAAATCTAAAATATGACCTTGACCTTTGACCTTGACCTAATTTTCTAAGTAAGGAATCAGGGGACTCAAATAAAAACATTCCAGGGTTATACGGTTAACGGTTTATGAGTTAAAAAAACATACCGACAAATTTATTCCGTAAAGATAGATAACTCCTATAAAATTTCTTCGAATCGCTTCGATCCAAATACGCCAAAAATTACTGAGGATGTAACGAACAATTTGTAAAATGAATTTTGTCGCTATCTTTTTTTGTTACGAAGGAGATGCACACAGATGATAAACAGTGAATAGGGAGATAACTCTTACAAAGAAAATGGTTTGGCTTAGCAGGGTGAAATTTAAAAGCGCATAAACTATACGATACAATATGAGAAATATTTAAGCGACATATTGCGAAACAAACATTTATCGCAAGAACAAAATTTGGCGGAAAAAAAAAATAATAATAATAATAATAATCAGAACAAATACAATAGGCTTTCCACAGAAAAGTGGAAAGACCTAATAATATGGAAAAAACTGGAGTTGTCGTTCGTTTTACGTTGATAGGATATATAACACACAACCTACATTCAGTTGTAAGTGGAGGGTTAAAAAAAAAAGGGGGGGGGGGCAAAAGGGGGTCTCGGGGAGATTTTTTTTTTTTTTATTAACGGAACAGAATGGTTAAAAAGGTTTGTTTAATTGTTTGTTTGTTTGTTTGTTTGTTTGTTCGTTTCTGTATGGGGTCTATATTATTGTTACCGGAGAAGTTTCATGTTTAGTTTGGAAAGTTTTTCTTTTATTTTAGGTACAGCGCGCGCGCCACATCACGTGACACGGGTTTATAATAACGAAAAGATAGTCTTTTTATTTCTTTTTAGGTGGGGACGTTAAACAGACAACATCTATAGAGATGGAATGTACACAATGTAATTTCTTTTGTCATTGTAGGAAATTGACATTTTGATGACAGTTCACAAGTAGTGCATGTTTTGGATTTAATTGATCCGGTGTAACTTTAAAACACATTTATTGATTATTTTCTGATAATGTACATTTTTCAGCACCTGTTTGTAACACAGATTAGTATTTCAAACTCGGAGCGGACATTTTATTGTAGGTTTTTACTGAGATTTACGGACCTAGCAAGCGATTTTTACGGCATTGCCATTCCTTTTCTCTAGGAAAAGCTTTGAGAGATATCTGCACCAAGTTTTTTTATAAACGTTTAGTACATGTATGCCCTGCTGACTGCAAATTTTGAGGTCGATTGTACTTGTAGTTTCAGAGAACATGTGGATTTTTTTTCAGAAGTGACGTAAGAACAATATTAAATTTCAATTTTTCTTGAATAATTGAGAGTTTGTTCCTTCAATAAACTGTCATGATTAAACAGTCATACAGATTGATTGATTGATTGATTGATTGATTGATTGATTAGTTGGTTAGTTGGTTGGTTGGTTGGTTGGTTGGTTGGTTAAACACGTTGGATAGGGTCAATTGAAACACGGAAAAAGAAACAAAGAAAATCTTGGACCCTATATTAAACACATGAGACGGAAACATGATTGATTGATCATGATCATGATTGATTGATTGATTGATTGATTGATTGATTGATTGATTGATTGATTGATTGATTGATTAGTTGGTTGGTTGGTTGGTTGGTTGGTTGGTTGGTTGGTTGGTTGGTTAAACACGTTGGATAGGGTCAATTGAAACACGGAAAAAGACACAAAGAAGATCTTGGACCCTTTATTAAACACATATTAAACACATGAGACGGAAACATGATTGGTTGATCATGAACATGATTGATTGATTGGTTGGTTGGTTGGTTGGTTGGTTGGTTGAACCCTATAAGAAACACATGAGACGGAAACATGATTGATTGATTGATCATGATCATTATTGGTTGATTGATCATGATCATGATTGATTGATTGATTGATTGGTTGGTTGGTTGGTATGTTGGTTGGTTGGTTGGTTGGTTGGTTGAAATTCAAACACACATAAAACTGTTTAAATAGTGCCAAAACCACATAATTTGATGACCTTGACCTTTGACCTTGTAACCTTCGTCAAGGTCATTGCTCCACAAGGTCATTGCAAAAGACCCTATGGGTCAAGGACCTTTTGTTTAAGAGTTTTGCCTAAAAATGGCTTTTTAAAAACCATCGATGGGAGTTATGTCCCTTACATGATGGTAAAATCAATATAGTCATAATGTAAAAAAGTTGCCCCTTGAAGTACCAAGCATTTTTCACTGCTTAATTTTTTTGTATCTATAACCGTTCAAGAGTTATAGGGAAATCAAAGACATATGAAAATCTAAAATATGACCTTGACCTTTGACCTTGACCTAATTTTCTAAGTAAGGAATCAGGGGACTCAAATAAAAACATTCCAGGGTTATACGGTTAACGGTTTATGAGTTAAAAAAACATACCGACAAATTTATTCCGTAAAGATAGATAACTCCTATAAAATTTCTTCGAATCGCTTCGATCCAAATACGCCAAAAATTACTGAGGATGTAACGAACAATTTGTAAAATGAATTTTGTCGCTATCTTTTTTTGTTACGAAGGAGATGCACACAGATGATAAACAGTGAATAGGGAGATAACTCTTACAAAGAAAATGGTTTGGCTTAGCAGGGTGAAATTTAAAAGCGCATAAACTATACGATACAATATGAGAAATATTTAAGCGACATATTGCGAAACAAACATTTATCGCAAGAACAAAATTTGGCGGAAAAAAAAAATAATAATAATAATAATAATCAGAACAAATACAATAGGCTTTCCACAGAAAAGTGGAAAGACCTAATAATATGGAAAAAACTGGAGTTGTCGTTCGTTTTACGTTGATAGGATATATAACACACAACCTACATTCAGTTGTAAGTGGAGGGTTAAAAAAAAAAGGGGGGGGGGGCAAAAGGGGGTCTCGGGGAGATTTTTTTTTTTTTTATTAACGGAACAGAATGGTTAAAAAGGTTTGTTTAATTGTTTGTTTGTTTGTTTGTTTGTTTGTTCGTTTCTGTATGGGGTCTATATTATTGTTACCGGAGAAGTTTCATGTTTAGTTTGGAAAGTTTTTCTTTTATTTTAGGTACAGCGCGCGCGCCACATCACGTGACACGGGTTTATAATAACGAAAAGATAGTCTTTTTATTTCTTTTTAGGTGGGGACGTTAAACAGACAACATCTATAGAGATGGAATGTACACAATGTAATTTCTTTTGTCATTGTAGGAAATTGACATTTTGATGACAGTTCACAAGTAGTGCATGTTTTGGATTTAATTGATCCGGTGTAACTTTAAAACACATTTATTGATTATTTTCTGATAATGTACATTTTTCAGCACCTGTTTGTAACACAGATTAGTATTTCAAACTCGGAGCGGACATTTTATTGTAGGTTTTTACTGAGATTTACGGACCTAGCAAGCGATTTTTACGGCATTGCCATTCCTTTTCTCTAGGAAAAGCTTTGAGAGATATCTGCACCAAGTTTTTTTATAAACGTTTAGTACATGTATGCCCTGCTGACTGCAAATTTTGAGGTCGATTGTACTTGTAGTTTCAGAGAACATGTGGATTTTTTTTCAGAAGTGACGTAAGAACAATATTAAATTTCAATTTTTCTTGAATAATTGAGAGTTTGTTCCTTCAATAAACTGTCATGATTAAACAGTCATACAGATTGATTGATTGATTGATTGATTGATTGATTGATTAGTTGGTTAGTTGGTTGGTTGGTTGGTTGGTTGGTTGGTTAAACACGTTGGATAGGGTCAATTGAAACACGGAAAAAGAAACAAAGAAAATCTTGGACCCTATATTAAACACATGAGACGGAAACATGATTGATTGATCATGATCATGATTGATTGATTGATTGATTGATTGATTGATTGATTGATTGATTGATTGATTGATTGATTAGTTGGTTGGTTGGTTGGTTGGTTGGTTGGTTGGTTGGTTGGTTGGTTAAACACGTTGGATAGGGTCAATTGAAACACGGAAAAAGACACAAAGAAGATCTTGGACCCTTTATTAAACACATATTAAACACATGAGACGGAAACATGATTGGTTGATCATGAACATGATTGATTGATTGGTTGGTTGGTTGGTTGGTTGGTTGGTTGAACCCTATAAGAAACACATGAGACGGAAACATGATTGATTGATTGATCATGATCATTATTGGTTGATTGATCATGATCATGATTGATTGATTGATTGATTGGTTGGTTGGTTGGTATGTTGGTTGGTTGGTTGGTTGGTTGGTTGAAATTCAAACACACATAAAACTGTTTAAATAGTGCCAAAACCACATAATTTGATGACCTTGACCTTTGACCTTGTAACCTTCGTCAAGGTCATTGCTCCACAAGGTCATTGCAAAAGACCCTATGGGTCAAGGACCTTTTGTTTAAGAGTTTTGCCTAAAAATGGCTTTTTAAAAACCATCGATGGGAGTTATGTCCCTTACATGATGGTAAAATCAATATAGTCATAATGTAAAAAAGTTGCCCCTTGAAGTACCAAGCATTTTTCACTGCTTAATTTTTTTGTATCTATAACCGTTCAAGAGTTATAGGGAAATCAAAGACATATGAAAATCTAAAATATGACCTTGACCTTTGACCTTGACCTAATTTTCTAAGTAAGGAATCAGGGGACTCAAATAAAAACATTCCAGGGTTATACGGTTAACGGTTTATGAGTTAAAAAAACATACCGACAAATTTATTCCGTAAAGATAGATAACTCCTATAAAATTTCTTCGAATCGCTTCGATCCAAATACGCCAAAAATTACTGAGGATGTAACGAACAATTTGTAAAATGAATTTTGTCGCTATCTTTTTTTGTTACGAAGGAGATGCACACAGATGATAAACAGTGAATAGGGAGATAACTCTTACAAAGAAAATGGTTTGGCTTAGCAGGGTGAAATTTAAAAGCGCATAAACTATACGATACAATATGAGAAATATTTAAGCGACATATTGCGAAACAAACATTTATCGCAAGAACAAAATTTGGCGGAAAAAAAAAATAATAATAATAATAATAATCAGAACAAATACAATAGGCTTTCCACAGAAAAGTGGAAAGACCTAATAATAATCAGAACAAATACAATAGGCTTTCCACAGAAAAGTGGAAAGACCTAATAATAATACAAATCAGAACAAATACAATAGGCTTTCCACAGAAAAGTGGAAAGACCTAATAATATGGAAAAAACTGGAGTTGTCGTTCGTTTAACGTTGATAGGATAGATAGCACACAACCTACATTCAGTTGTAAGTGGAGGGTTTAAAAAAAAAAGGGGGGCAAAAGGGGGTCTCGGGGATTTTTTTTTTTTTTATTAACGGAACAGAATGGTTAAAAAGGTTTTTTACAATATAAATCAATTGCTTTAAAAAAGCAATTGTAGGGGGTCTTTCCCCCTTTAAAATTAATTGAATTGCGGGGGGGGGGGGGTTGTTTGTTTGTTTGTTTGTTTGTTTGTTTGTTTGTTTGTTTCTGTATGGGGTCTATATTATTGTTACCGGAGAAGTTTCATGTTTAGTTTGGAAAGTTTTTATTTTATTTTAGGTACAGCGCGCGCGCCACATCACGTGACACGGGTTTATAATAACGAAAAGATAGTCTTTTTATTTCTTTTTAGGTGGGGACGTTAAACAGACAACATCTATACAGATGGAATGTACACAATGTAATTTCTTTTGTCATTGTAGGAAATTGACATTTTAATGACAGTTCACGGGCAGTGCATGTTTTGGATTTAATTGATCCGGTGTAACTTTTAAACCCATTTATTGATTATATTCTGATATTGTACATTTTTCAGCACCTGTTTGTAACACAGATTAGTATTTCAATCTCGGAGCGGACATTTTGTTGTAGGTTTTTACTGAGATTCACGGACCTAGCAAGCGATTTTTACGGCATTGCCATTTCTTTTCTCTAGGAAAAGCTGTGAGAGATATCTGCACAAAGTTTTTTTATAAACTTTCAGTACATGTATGCCCTGCTGACTGCAAATTTTGAGGTCGATTGTACTTGTAGTTTCAGAGAACATGTGGATTTTTTTTTTCAGAAGTGACGCAAGAACAATATTAAATTTCATTTTTTTCATGAAACATGATTGATTGATCATGATCATGATTGACTGATTACTTGATTGATTGATTGATTGATTGATTGATTGATTGATTGATTGATTAGTTGGTTGGTTAGTTGGTTGGTTGGTTGGTTGGTTGGTTGGTTGGTTGGTTGGTTGGTTAAACACGTTGGATAGGGTCAATTGAAACAGCGAAAAAGAAACAAAGAAGATCTTGGACCGTTTATTAAACACATGTGACGGATACATGATTGATTGATCATGATCATGATTGATTGATTGATCATGATCATGATTGATTGATTGATTGATTGATTGATAAGTTGGTTGGTTGGTTGGTTGGTTAAACACTTTGGATAGAGTCAATTGAGACAGCGAAAGAGAAACAAAGATCTTGGACCGTTTTTTAAACACATGAGACGGAAACATGATTGATTGATCATGATCATGATCGATTGATTGATTGATTGATTGATTGATTATTTGGTTTGTTGGTTGGTTGGTTAAACACGTTGGATAGGGTCAATTGAAACAGCGAAAAAGAAACGAAGAAGATCTTGAACCCTATAATTAACACATGAGACGGAAACATGATTGATTGATTGATTGATTGATTGATTGATCATGATCATGATTGATTGATTGATTGATTGATTGATTGATTGGTTGGTTGGTTGGTTGGTTGGTTGGCAAACACACATAAAAAATTTCAAGTAGTGCCCCAAATCACATATGTACATGACCTTGACCTTTGACCTTGTGACCTTTGTCAAGGTCATTGCTTCACAATGTCATTGCAAAAGACCCTATGGGTCAAGGATCTTTTGTTTAAGAGTTTTGCCTAATAATGGCTTTTTATAAACCATCAATGGGGGTTATGTCCCTTACATAATGGTAAAACCAATACAGTCATAATGTAACAAAGTTGCCCCTTGAAGTACTCAACATTTTTCACTGCTTAAATTTTCTGTATCTATAACCATTCAAGAATTATAGGGAAATCAATGACATATGAAAATCTTAAATATGACCTTGACCTTTGACCTTGACCTAATTTTCTTAGTTAGGAATCAGGGGACTCAAATAAAAACATTCCAGGGTTATACGGTTAACGGTTTATGAGTTAAAAAAACATACCGACAAATTTATTCCGTAAAGGTAGATAACTCCTATAAAATTTCATCGAATCGCTTCGATCCAAATTAGTCAAAAATTCCTGAGGATGTAACGAACAATTTGTAAAAAGAATTTTGTCGCTTTCTTATTTTGTTACGAAGGAGATGCACACACATGACAAACAGTGAATAGGGAGATAACTCTTACAAAGAAAATGGTTGGGCTTAGCAGGGTGAAATTTAAAAGCGCATAAACTATACGATACAATATGAAAAAAATCTAAGCGACATATTGCGAAACAAACATTTATCGCAAGAACAAAATTTGGCGGAAGAAAAAAATAATAATAATAATAATAATCAGAACAAATACAATAGGCTTTCCACAGAAAAGTGGAAAGACCTAATAATAATACAAATCAGAACAAATACAATAGGCTTTCCACAGAAAAGTGGAAAGACCTAATAATATGGAAAAAACTGGAGTTGTCGTTCGTTTAACGTTGATAGGATAGATAGCACACAACCTACATTCAGTTGTAAGTGGAGGGTTTAAAAAAAAAAGGGGGGCAAAAGGGGGTCTCGGGGAATTTTTTTTTTTTTATTAACGGAACAGAATGGTTAAAAAGGTTTTTTACAATATAAATCAATTGCTTTAAAAAAGCAATTGTAGGGGGTCTTTCCCCCTTTAAAATTAATTGAATTGCGGGGGGGGGGGGGGTTGTTTGTTTGTTTGTTTGTTTGTTTGTTTGTTTGTTTGTTTCTGTATGGGGTCTATATTATTGTTACCGGAGAAGTTTCATGTTTAGTTTGGAAAGTTTTTATTTTATTTTAGGTACAGCGCGCGCGCCACATCACGTGACACGGGTTTATAATAACGAAAAGATAGTCTTTTTATTTCTTTTTAGGTGGGGACGTTAAACAGACAACATCTATACAGATGGAATGTACACAATGTAATTTCTTTTGTCATTGTAGGAAATTGACATTTTAATGACAGTTCACGGGCAGTGCATGTTTTGGATTTAATTGATCCGGTGTAACTTTTAAACCCATTTATTGATTATATTCTGATATTGTACATTTTTCAGCACCTGTTTGTAACACAGATTAGTATTTCAATCTCGGAGCGGACATTTTGTTGTAGGTTTTTACTGAGATTCACGGACCTAGCAAGCGATTTTTACGGCATTGCCATTTCTTTTCTCTAGGAAAAGCTGTGAGAGATATCTGCACAAAGTTTTTTTATAAACTTTCAGTACATGTATGCCCTGCTGACTGCAAATTTTGAGGTCGATTGTACTTGTAGTTTCAGAGAACATGTGGATTTTTTTTTTCAGAAGTGACGCAAGAACAATATTAAATTTCATTTTTTTCATGAAACATGATTGATTGATCATGATCATGATTGACTGATTACTTGATTGATTGATTGATTGATTGATTGATTGATTGATTGATTGATTGATTGATTAGTTGGTTGGTTAGTTGGTTGGTTGGTTGGTTGGTTGGTTGGTTAAACACGTTGGATAGGGTCAATTGAAACAGCGAAAAAGAAACAAAGAAGATCTTGGACCGTTTATTAAACACATGTGACGGATACATGATTGATTGATCATGATCATGATTGATTGATTGATCATGATCATGATTGATTGATTGATTGATTGATTGATAAGTTGGTTGGTTGGTTGGTTGGTTAAACACTTTGGATAGAGTCAATTGAGACAGCGAAAGAGAAACAAAGATCTTGGACCGTTTTTTAAACACATGAGACGGAAACATGATTGATTGATCATGATCATGATCGATTGATTGATTGATTGATTGATTGATTATTTGGTTTGTTGGTTGGTTGGTTAAACACGTTGGATAGGGTCAATTGAAACAGCGAAAAAGAAACGAAGAAGATCTTGAACCCTATAATTAACACATGAGACGGAAACATGATTGATTGATTGATTGATTGATTGATTGATCATGATCATGATTGATTGATTGATTGATTGATTGATTGGTTGGTTGGTTGGTTGGTTGGTTGGCAAACACACATAAAAAATTTCAAGTAGTGCCCCAAATCACATATGTACATGACCTTGACCTTTGACCTTGTGACCTTTGTCAAGGTCATTGCTTCACAATGTCATTGCAAAAGACCCTATGGGTCAAGGATCTTTTGTTTAAGAGTTTTGCCTAATAATGGCTTTTTATAAACCATCAATGGGGGTTATGTCCCTTACATAATGGTAAAACCAATACAGTCATAATGTAACAAAGTTGCCCCTTGAAGTACTCAACATTTTTCACTGCTTAAATTTTCTGTATCTATAACCATTCAAGAATTATAGGGAAATCAATGACATATGAAAATCTTAAATATGACCTTGACCTTTGACCTTGACCTAATTTTCTTAGTTAGGAATCAGGGGACTCAAATAAAAACATTCCAGGGTTATACGGTTAACGGTTTATGAGTTAAAAAAACATACCGACAAATTTATTCCGTAAAGGTAGATAACTCCTATAAAATTTCATCGAATCGCTTCGATCCAAATTAGTCAAAAATTCCTGAGGATGTAACGAACAATTTGTAAAAAGAATTTTGTCGCTTTCTTATTTTGTTACGAAGGAGATGCACACACATGACAAACAGTGAATAGGGAGATAACTCTTACAAAGAAAATGGTTGGGCTTAGCAGGGTGAAATTTAAAAGCGCATAAACTATACGATACAATATGAAAAAAATCTAAGCGACATATTGCGAAACAAACATTTATCGCAAGAACAAAATTTGGCGGAAGAAAAAAATAATAATAATAATAATTAAAAACCAATTGTTCAGAGAACAATTGAAGGTCTTTCCATCAAAACAATGTATTTTGATATGAAAAGTTGTGAAACTAAGTTTAAAATGTCATTTCAATCGTCAAATGATAGCTCCTAGTAAGCTGATTCCAAAAATATATTGTTTCCATACATTTTTTTTAAATAAGGGAGATAATTTGTTACTTCCGGTTTGAAAAATGTTACTTCCGATTATATTTGAATATTTACTTGACACTGATTCCAAAAATATCTGGTTCTATATACTTTTATATTAATAAAGTACAAAAAAATAGCTATTTCCGGTTTACAAAAGGTCACTTCCGGTTGTTTTTTACAAGGTTAAATGGTTTGATATCTTTTTCTAAAAGTTGTATATCTTTATCATGTATACATATAGAATAAAAGCAAAGGTCAAAATCTAGAACGTCAAATTAAGCTATGACCTTGAGATCAATTTCAAGGTCATAAACCAAGGACCTCAAATCAAAAGACCATAGGTCTGTATTATATTTAGTTAATGAGTTATATCACCAAATGCGTATTTTTAAATACAAGAGGGGAGAAAACTCCCTTTTACATTTAACGTACGCTTGCAATCAAAATTTACACCTTACGACATGTCGCAACTAACAATTCAGTAAAAATAATTTGTTGATATCTTATACAGTCTTTGGATATAAGTGAAAATAAGCCAAATTCAAATATTAGAATATGACCTTGACCTTTGACCTTGACCTAATTTTCATTTTTTGGGACCAAGGACCTCAAATCAAAAGATCCTAGGTCTCTATCACTTATGATTTATAAGATAGAAATTCATATCACTTATATCAGATGCATAAGGGGAAATAACTCTCATATGGAGCAGTCATATCGCTTCGGTCAAAATAGGACAAATCATGCGAAGGATATAACGAGCAATTTTGTAAAATAAATTTGTCATAATCTTTTACGGTTGCGAAGGAGATGCGCTAACAAGGAAAACAGTGTTTGGGGAGATAACTCCTACAAAGAAAAGTATTCGTTTACGCAGGGTAAATTTCAAAAGCGCATAAACTGTTCAATATCATATACCAAATATCTAAGCGACATATTGCGAAACAAATGTTTATCGCAACAACAAAATTAGGCGGAAGAAAAAAAAAAAAAAAAAATAATCAGAAGAAAAACAATAGGTCTTTCCACAGAAAAGTGGAAAGACCTAATAATAATAATAATAATAATAATAATAATAATAATAATAAATATAAATCAATTGCTTTAAAAAAGCAATTGTAGGGGGTCTTTCCCCCCTTAAAGTTAATTGAATTGGGGGGGGTGTTTGTTTGTTTGTTTGTTTGTTTGTTTGTTTCTGTATGGGGTCTATATTATTGTTACCGGAGAAGTTTCATGTTTAGTTTGGAAAGTTTTTCTTTTATTTTAGGTACAGCGCGCGCGCCACATCACGTGACACGGGTTTATAATAACGAAAAGATAGTCTTTTTATTTCTTTTTAGGTGGGGACGTTAAACAGACAACATCTATAGAGATGGAATGTACACAATGTAATTTCTTTTGTCATTGTAGGAAATTGACATTTTGATGACAGTTCACAAGTAGTGCATGTTTTAGATTTAATTGATCCGGTGTAACTTTAAAACACATTTATTGATTATTTTCTGATAATGTACATTTTTCAGCACCTGTTTGTAACACAGATTAGTATTTCAAACTCGGAGCGGACATTTTATTGTAGGTTTTTACTGAGATTTACGGACCTAGCAAGCGATTTTTACGGCATTGCCATTCCTTTTCTCTAGGAAAAGCTTTGAGAGATATCTGCACCAAGTTTTTTTATAAACGTTTAGTACATGTATGCCCTGCTGACTGCAAATTTTGAGGTCGATTGTACTTGTAGTTTCAGAGAACATGTGGATTTTTTTTCAGAAGTGACGTAAGAACAATATTAAATTTCAATTTTTCTTGAATAATTGAGAGTTTGTTCCTTCAATAAATTGTCATGATTAAACAGTCATACAGATTGATTGATTGATTGATTGATTGATTGATTGATTGATTAGTTGGTTAGTTGGTTGGTTGGTTGGTTGGTTGGTTAAACACGTTGGATAGGGTCAATTGAAACACGGAAAAAGAAACAAAGAAGATATTGGACCCTATATTAAACACATGAGACGGAAACATGATTGATTGATCATGATCATGATTGATTGATTGATTGATTGATTAGTTGGTTGGTTGGTTGGTTGGTTGGTTGGTTAAACACGTTGGATAGGGTCAATTTAAACACGGAAAAAGAAACAAAGAAGATCTTGGACCCTTTATTAAACACATGAGACGGAAACATGATTGGTTGATCATGATCATGATTGATTGATTGATTGATTGATTGATTGATTGATTGATTGAGTGAGTGATTGATTGATTGGTTGGTTGGTTGGTTGGTTGGTTGAACCCCATAAGAAACACATGAGACGGAAACATGATTGATTGATTGATCATGATCATTATTGGTTGAGTGATCATGATCATGATTGATTGATTGATTGGTTGGTTGGTTGGTTGGTTGGTTGGTTGAAATTCAAACACACATAAAACTGTTTAAATAGTGCCAAAACCACATAATTTGATGACCTTGACCTTTGACCTTGTAACCTTCGTCAAGGTCATTGCTCCACAAGGTCATTGCAAAAGACCCTATGGGTCAAGGACCTTTAGTTTAAGAGTTTTGCCTAAAAATGGCTTTTTAAAAACCATCGATGGGAGTTATGTCCCTTACATGATGGTAAAATCAATATAGTCATAATGTAAAAAAGTTGCCCCTTGAAGTACCAAGCATTTTTCACTGCTTAATTTTTTTGTATCTATAACTGTTCAAGAGTTATAGGGAAATGAAAGACATATGAAAATCTAAAATATGACCTTGACCTTTGACCTTGACCTAATTTTCTAAGTTAGGAATCAGGGGACTCAAATAAAAACATTCCAGGGTTATACGGTTAACGGTTTATGAGTTAAAAAAACATACCGACAAATTTATTCCGTAAAGATAGATAACTCCTATAAAATTTCTTCGAATCGCTTCGATCCAAATACGCCAAAAATTACTGAGGATGTAACGAACAATTTGTAAAATGAATTTTGTCGATATCTTTTTTTGTTACGAAGGAGATGCGCTAACAAGGAAAACAGTGTTTGGGGAGATAACTCCTACAAAGAAAAGTATTCGTTTACGCAGGGTAAATTTCAAAAGCGCATAAACTGTTCGATATCATATACAAAATATCTAAGCGACATATTGCGAAACAAATGTTTATCGCAAGAACAAAATTAGGCGGAAGAAAAAAAAAAAAAAAAAAAAAAAAATAATCAGAACAAATACAATAGGCTTTCCACAGAAAAGTGGAAAGACCTAATAATCAGAACAAATACAATAGGCTTTCCACAGAAAAGTGGAAAGACCTAATAATAATACAAATCAGAACAAATACAATAGGCTTTCCACAGAAAAGTGGAAAGACCTAATAATATGGAAAAAACTGGAGTTGTCGTTCGTTTAACGTTGATAGGATAGATAGCACACAACCTACATTCAGTTGTAAGTGGAGGGTTTAAAAAAAAAAGGGGGGCAAAAGGGGGTCTCGGGGATTTTTTTTTTTTTTATTAACGGAACAGAATGGTTAAAAAGGTTTTTTACAATATAAATCAATTGCTTTAAAAAAGCAATTGTAGGGGGTCTTTCCCCCTTTAAAATTAATTGAATTGCGGGGGGGGGGGGGTTGTTTGTTTGTTTGTTTGTTTGTTTGTTTGTTTGTTTGTTTCTGTATGGGGTCTATATTATTGTTACCGGAGAAGTTTCATGTTTAGTTTGGAAAGTTTTTATTTTATTTTAGGTACAGCGCGCGCGCCACATCACGTGACACGGGTTTATAATAACGAAAAGATAGTCTTTTTATTTCTTTTTAGGTGGGGACGTTAAACAGACAACATCTATACAGATGGAATGTACACAATGTAATTTCTTTTGTCATTGTAGGAAATTGACATTTTAATGACAGTTCACGGGCAGTGCATGTTTTGGATTTAATTGATCCGGTGTAACTTTTAAACCCATTTATTGATTATATTCTGATATTGTACATTTTTCAGCACCTGTTTGTAACACAGATTAGTATTTCAATCTCGGAGCGGACATTTTGTTGTAGGTTTTTACTGAGATTCACGGACCTAGCAAGCGATTTTTACGGCATTGCCATTTCTTTTCTCTAGGAAAAGCTGTGAGAGATATCTGCACAAAGTTTTTTTATAAACTTTCAGTACATGTATGCCCTGCTGACTGCAAATTTTGAGGTCGATTGTACTTGTAGTTTCAGAGAACATGTGGATTTTTTTTTTCAGAAGTGACGCAAGAACAATATTAAATTTCATTTTTTTCATGAAACATGATTGATTGATCATGATCATGATTGACTGATTACTTGATTGATTGATTGATTGATTGATTGATTGATTGATTGATTGATTGATTGATTAGTTGGTTGGTTAGTTGGTTGGTTGGTTGGTTGGTTGGTTGGTTGGTTGGTTGGTTGGTTAAACACGTTGGATAGGGTCAATTGAAACAGCGAAAAAGAAACAAAGAAGATCTTGGACCGTTTATTAAACACATGTGACGGATACATGATTGATTGATCATGATCATGATTGATTGATTGATCATGATCATGATTGATTGATTGATTGATTGATTGATAAGTTGGTTGGTTGGTTGGTTGGTTAAACACTTTGGATAGAGTCAATTGAGACAGCGAAAGAGAAACAAAGATCTTGGACCGTTTTTTAAACACATGAGACGGAAACATGATTGATTGATCATGATCATGATCGATTGATTGATTGATTGATTGATTGATTATTTGGTTTGTTGGTTGGTTGGTTAAACACGTTGGATAGGGTCAATTGAAACAGCGAAAAAGAAACGAAGAAGATCTTGAACCCTATAATTAACACATGAGACGGAAACATGATTGATTGATTGATTGATTGATTGATTGATCATGATCATGATTGATTGATTGATTGATTGATTGATTGATTGATTGGTTGGTTGGTTGGTTGGTTGGTTGGCAAACACACATAAAAAATTTCAAGTAGTGCCCCAAATCACATATGTACATGACCTTGACCTTTGACCTTGTGACCTTTGTCAAGGTCATTGCTTCACAATGTCATTGCAAAAGACCCTATGGGTCAAGGATCTTTTGTTTAAGAGTTTTGCCTAATAATGGCTTTTTATAAACCATCAATGGGGGTTATGTCCCTTACATAATGGTAAAACCAATACAGTCATAATGTAACAAAGTTGCCCCTTGAAGTACTCAACATTTTTCACTGCTTAAATTTTCTGTATCTATAACCATTCAAGAATTATAGGGAAATCAATGACATATGAAAATCTTAAATATGACCTTGACCTTTGACCTTGACCTAATTTTCTTAGTTAGGAATCAGGGGACTCAAATAAAAACATTCCAGGGTTATACGGTTAACGGTTTATGAGTTAAAAAAACATACCGACAAATTTATTCCGTAAAGGTAGATAACTCCTATAAAATTTCATCGAATCGCTTCGATCCAAATTAGTCAAAAATTCCTGAGGATGTAACGAACAATTTGTAAAAAGAATTTTGTCGCTTTCTTATTTTGTTACGAAGGAGATGCACACACATGACAAACAGTGAATAGGGAGATAACTCTTACAAAGAAAATGGTTGGGCTTAGCAGGGTGAAATTTAAAAGCGCATAAACTATACGATACAATATGAAAAAAATCTAAGCGACATATTGCGAAACAAACATTTATCGCAAGAACAAAATTTGGCGGAAGAAAAAAATAATAATAATAATAATAATCAGAACAAATACAATAGGCTTTCCACAGAAAAGTGGAAAGACCTAATAATAATACAAATCAGAACAAATACAATAGGCTTTCCACAGAAAAGTGGAAAGACCTAATAATATGGAAAAAACTGGAGTTGTCGTTCGTTTAACGTTGATAGGATAGATAGCACACAACCTACATTCAGTTGTAAGTGGAGGGTTTAAAAAAAAAAGGGGGGCAAAAGGGGGTCTCGGGGAATTTTTTTTTTTTTATTAACGGAACAGAATGGTTAAAAAGGTTTTTTACAATATAAATCAATTGCTTTAAAAAAGCAATTGTAGGGGGTCTTTCCCCCTTTAAAATTAATTGAATTGCGGGGGGGGGGGGGGGGGGTTGTTTGTTTGTTTGTTTGTTTGTTTGTTTGTTTGTTTGTTTCTGTATGGGGTCTATATTATTGTTACCGGAGAAGTTTCATGTTTAGTTTGGAAAGTTTTTATTTTATTTTAGGTACAGCGCGCGCGCCACATCACGTGACACGGGTTTATAATAACGAAAAGATAGTCTTTTTATTTCTTTTTAGGTGGGGACGTTAAACAGACAACATCTATACAGATGGAATGTACACAATGTAATTTCTTTTGTCATTGTAGGAAATTGACATTTTAATGACAGTTCACGGGCAGTGCATGTTTTGGATTTAATTGATCCGGTGTAACTTTTAAACCCATTTATTGATTATATTCTGATATTGTACATTTTTCAGCACCTGTTTGTAACACAGATTAGTATTTCAATCTCGGAGCGGACATTTTGTTGTAGGTTTTTACTGAGATTCACGGACCTAGCAAGCGATTTTTACGGCATTGCCATTTCTTTTCTCTAGGAAAAGCTGTGAGAGATATCTGCACAAAGTTTTTTTATAAACTTTCAGTACATGTATGCCCTGCTGACTGCAAATTTTGAGGTCGATTGTACTTGTAGTTTCAGAGAACATGTGGATTTTTTTTTTCAGAAGTGACGCAAGAACAATATTAAATTTCATTTTTTTCATGAAACATGATTGATTGATCATGATCATGATTGACTGATTACTTGATTGATTGATTGATTGATTGATTGATTGATTGATTGATTGATTGATTGATTAGTTGGTTGGTTAGTTGGTTGGTTGGTTGGTTGGTTGGTTGGTTGGTTGGTTGGTTGGTTAAACACGTTGGATAGGGTCAATTGAAACAGCGAAAAAGAAACAAAGAAGATCTTGGACCGTTTATTAAACACATGTGACGGATACATGATTGATTGATCATGATCATGATTGATTGATTGATCATGATCATGATTGATTGATTGATTGATTGATTGATAAGTTGGTTGGTTGGTTGGTTGGTTAAACACTTTGGATAGAGTCAATTGAGACAGCGAAAGAGAAACAAAGATCTTGGACCGTTTTTTAAACACATGAGACGGAAACATGATTGATTGATCATGATCATGATCGATTGATTGATTGATTGATTGATTGATTATTTGGTTTGTTGGTTGGTTGGTTAAACACGTTGGATAGGGTCAATTGAAACAGCGAAAAAGAAACGAAGAAGATCTTGAACCCTATAATTAACACATGAGACGGAAACATGATTGATTGATTGATTGATTGATTGATTGATCATGATCATGATTGATTGATTGATTGATTGATTGATTGATTGATTGGTTGGTTGGTTGGTTGGTTGGTTGGCAAACACACATAAAAAATTTCAAGTAGTGCCCCAAATCACATATGTACATGACCTTGACCTTTGACCTTGTGACCTTTGTCAAGGTCATTGCTTCACAATGTCATTGCAAAAGACCCTATGGGTCAAGGATCTTTTGTTTAAGAGTTTTGCCTAATAATGGCTTTTTATAAACCATCAATGGGGGTTATGTCCCTTACATAATGGTAAAACCAATACAGTCATAATGTAACAAAGTTGCCCCTTGAAGTACTCAACATTTTTCACTGCTTAAATTTTCTGTATCTATAACCATTCAAGAATTATAGGGAAATCAATGACATATGAAAATCTTAAATATGACCTTGACCTTTGACCTTGACCTAATTTTCTTAGTTAGGAATCAGGGGACTCAAATAAAAACATTCCAGGGTTATACGGTTAACGGTTTATGAGTTAAAAAAACATACCGACAAATTTATTCCGTAAAGGTAGATAACTCCTATAAAATTTCATCGAATCGCTTCGATCCAAATTAGTCAAAAATTCCTGAGGATGTAACGAACAATTTGTAAAAAGAATTTTGTCGCTTTCTTATTTTGTTACGAAGGAGATGCACACACATGACAAACAGTGAATAGGGAGATAACTCTTACAAAGAAAATGGTTGGGCTTAGCAGGGTGAAATTTAAAAGCGCATAAACTATACGATACAATATGAAAAAAATCTAAGCGACATATTGCGAAACAAACATTTATCGCAAGAACAAAATTTGGCGGAAGAAAAAAATAATAATAATAATAATAATCAGAACAAATACAATAGGCTTTCCACAGAAAAGTGGAAAGACCTAATAATAATACAAATCAGAACAAATACAATAGGCTTTCCACAGAAAAGTGGAAAGACCTAATAATATGGAAAAAACTGGAGTTGTCGTTCGTTTAACGTTGATAGGATAGATAGCACACAACCTACATTCAGTTGTAAGTGGAGGGTTTAAAAAAAAAAGGGGGGCAAAAGGGGGTCTCGGGGAATTTTTTTTTTTTTATTAACGGAACAGAATGGTTAAAAAGGTTTTTTACAATATAAATCAATTGCTTTAAAAAAGCAATTGTAGGGGGTCTTTCCCCCTTTAAAATTAATTGAATTGCGGGGGGGGGGGGGGGGGTTGTTTGTTTGTTTGTTTGTTTGTTTGTTTGTTTGTTTGTTTCTGTATGGGGTCTATATTATTGTTACCGGAGAAGTTTCATGTTTAGTTTGGAAAGTTTTTATTTTATTTTAGGTACAGCGCGCGCGCCACATCACGTGACACGGGTTTATAATAACGAAAAGATAGTCTTTTTATTTCTTTTTAGGTGGGGACGTTAAACAGACAACATCTATACAGATGGAATGTACACAATGTAATTTCTTTTGTCATTGTAGGAAATTGACATTTTAATGACAGTTCACGGGCAGTGCATGTTTTGGATTTAATTGATCCGGTGTAACTTTTAAACCCATTTATTGATTATATTCTGATATTGTACATTTTTCAGCACCTGTTTGTAACACAGATTAGTATTTCAATCTCGGAGCGGACATTTTGTTGTAGGTTTTTACTGAGATTCACGGACCTAGCAAGCGATTTTTACGGCATTGCCATTTCTTTTCTCTAGGAAAAGCTGTGAGAGATATCTGCACAAAGTTTTTTTATAAACTTTCAGTACATGTATGCCCTGCTGACTGCAAATTTTGAGGTCGATTGTACTTGTAGTTTCAGAGAACATGTGGATTTTTTTTTTCAGAAGTGACGCAAGAACAATATTAAATTTCATTTTTTTCATGAAACATGATTGATTGATCATGATCATGATTGACTGATTACTTGATTGATTGATTGATTGATTGATTGATTGATTGATTGATTAGTTGGTTGGTTAGTTGGTTGGTTGGTTGGTTGGTTGGTTGGTTGGTTGGTTGGTTGGTTAAACACGTTGGATAGGGTCAATTGAAACAGCGAAAAAGAAACAAAGAAGATCTTGGACCGTTTATTAAACACATGTGACGGATACATGATTGATTGATCATGATCATGATTGATTGATTGATCATGATCATGATTGATTGATTGATTGATTGATTGATAAGTTGGTTGGTTGGTTGGTTGGTTAAACACTTTGGATAGAGTCAATTGAGACAGCGAAAGAGAAACAAAGATCTTGGACCGTTTTTTAAACACATGAGACGGAAACATGATTGATTGATCATGATCATGATCGATTGATTGATTGATTGATTGATTGATTATTTGGTTTGTTGGTTGGTTGGTTAAACACGTTGGATAGGGTCAATTGAAACAGCGAAAAAGAAACGAAGAAGATCTTGAACCCTATAATTAACACATGAGACGGAAACATGATTGATTGATTGATTGATTGATTGATTGATCATGATCATGATTGATTGATTGATTGATTGATTGATTGATTGGTTGGTTGGTTGGTTGGTTGGTTGGCAAACACACATAAAAAATTTCAAGTAGTGCCCCAAATCACATATGTACATGACCTTGACCTTTGACCTTGTGACCTTTGTCAAGGTCATTGCTTCACAATGTCATTGCAAAAGACCCTATGGGTCAAGGATCTTTTGTTTAAGAGTTTTGCCTAATAATGGCTTTTTATAAACCATCAATGGGGGTTATGTCCCTTACATAATGGTAAAACCAATACAGTCATAATGTAACAAAGTTGCCCCTTGAAGTACTCAACATTTTTCACTGCTTAAATTTTCTGTATCTATAACCATTCAAGAATTATAGGGAAATCAATGACATATGAAAATCTTAAATATGACCTTGACCTTTGACCTTGACCTAATTTTCTTAGTTAGGAATCAGGGGACTCAAATAAAAACATTCCAGGGTTATACGGTTAACGGTTTATGAGTTAAAAAAACATACCGACAAATTTATTCCGTAAAGGTAGATAACTCCTATAAAATTTCATCGAATCGCTTCGATCCAAATTAGTCAAAAATTCCTGAGGATGTAACGAACAATTTGTAAAAAGAATTTTGTCGCTTTCTTATTTTGTTACGAAGGAGATGCACACACATGACAAACAGTGAATAGGGAGATAACTCTTACAAAGAAAATGGTTGGGCTTAGCAGGGTGAAATTTAAAAGCGCATAAACTATACGATACAATATGAAAAAAATCTAAGCGACATATTGCGAAACAAACATTTATCGCAAGAACAAAATTTGGCGGAAGAAAAAAATAATAATAATAATAATAATCAGAACAAATACAATAGGCTTTCCACAGAAAAGTGGAAAGACCTAATAATAATACAAATCAGAACAAATACAATAGGCTTTCCACAGAAAAGTGGAAAGACCTAATAATATGGAAAAAACTGGAGTTGTCGTTCGTTTAACGTTGATAGGATAGATAGCACACAACCTACATTCAGTTGTAAGTGGAGGGTTTAAAAAAAAAAGGGGGGCAAAAGGGGGTCTCGGGGAATTTTTTTTTTTTTATTAACGGAACAGAATGGTTAAAAAGGTTTTTTACAATATAAATCAATTGCTTTAAAAAAGCAATTGTAGGGGGTCTTTCCCCCTTTAAAATTAATTGAATTGCGGGGGGGGGGGGGTTGTTTGTTTGTTTGTTTGTTTGTTTGTTTGTTTGTTTGTTTCTGTATGGGGTCTATATTATTGTTACCGGAGAAGTTTCATGTTTAGTTTGGAAAGTTTTTATTTTATTTTAGGTACAGCGCGCGCGCCACATCACGTGACACGGGTTTATAATAACGAAAAGATAGTCTTTTTATTTCTTTTTAGGTGGGGACGTTAAACAGACAACATCTATACAGATGGAATGTACACAATGTAATTTCTTTTGTCATTGTAGGAAATTGACATTTTAATGACAGTTCACGGGCAGTGCATGTTTTGGATTTAATTGATCCGGTGTAACTTTTAAACCCATTTATTGATTATATTCTGATATTGTACATTTTTCAGCACCTGTTTGTAACACAGATTAGTATTTCAATCTCGGAGCGGACATTTTGTTGTAGGTTTTTACTGAGATTCACGGACCTAGCAAGCGATTTTTACGGCATTGCCATTTCTTTTCTCTAGGAAAAGCTGTGAGAGATATCTGCACAAAGTTTTTTTATAAACTTTCAGTACATGTATGCCCTGCTGACTGCAAATTTTGAGGTCGATTGTACTTGTAGTTTCAGAGAACATGTGGATTTTTTTTTCAGAAGTGACGCAAGAACAATATTAAATTTCATTTTTTTCATGAAACATGATTGATTGATCATGATCATGATTGACTGATTACTTGATTGATTGATTGATTGATTGATTGATTGATTGATTGATTGATTAGTTGGTTGGTTAGTTGGTTGGTTGGTTGGTTGGTTGGTTGGTTGGTTGGTTGGTTGGTTAAACACGTTGGATAGGGTCAATTGAAACAGCGAAAAAGAAACAAAGAAGATCTTGGACCGTTTATTAAACACATGTGACGGATACATGATTGATTGATCATGATCATGATTGATTGATTGATCATGATCATGATTGATTGATTGATTGATTGATTGATAAGTTGGTTGGTTGGTTGGTTGGTTAAACACTTTGGATAGAGTCAATTGAGACAGCGAAAGAGAAACAAAGATCTTGGACCGTTTTTTAAACACATGAGACGGAAACATGATTGATTGATCATGATCATGATCGATTGATTGATTGATTGATTGATTGATTATTTGGTTTGTTGGTTGGTTGGTTAAACACGTTGGATAGGGTCAATTGAAACAGCGAAAAAGAAACGAAGAAGATCTTGAACCCTATAATTAACACATGAGACGGAAACATGATTGATTGATTGATTGATTGATTGATTGATCATGATCATGATTGATTGATTGATTGATTGATTGATTGATTGGTTGGTTGGTTGGTTGGTTGGTTGGCAAACACACATAAAAAATTTCAAGTAGTGCCCCAAATCACATATGTACATGACCTTGACCTTTGACCTTGTGACCTTTGTCAAGGTCATTGCTTCACAATGTCATTGCAAAAGACCCTATGGGTCAAGGATCTTTTGTTTAAGAGTTTTGCCTAATAATGGCTTTTTATAAACCATCAATGGGGGTTATGTCCCTTACATAATGGTAAAACCAATACAGTCATAATGTAACAAAGTTGCCCCTTGAAGTACTCAACATTTTTCACTGCTTAAATTTTCTGTATCTATAACCATTCAAGAATTATAGGGAAATCAATGACATATGAAAATCTTAAATATGACCTTGACCTTTGACCTTGACCTAATTTTCTTAGTTAGGAATCAGGGGACTCAAATAAAAACATTCCAGGGTTATACGGTTAACGGTTTATGAGTTAAAAAAACATACCGACAAATTTATTCCGTAAAGGTAGATAACTCCTATAAAATTTCATCGAATCGCTTCGATCCAAATTAGTCAAAAATTCCTGAGGATGTAACGAACAATTTGTAAAAAGAATTTTGTCGCTTTCTTATTTTGTTACGAAGGAGATGCACACACATGACAAACAGTGAATAGGGAGATAACTCTTACAAAGAAAATGGTTGGGCTTAGCAGGGTGAAATTTAAAAGCGCATAAACTATACGATACAATATGAAAAAAATCTAAGCGACATATTGCGAAACAAACATTTATCGCAAGAACAAAATTTGGCGGAAGAAAAAAATAATAATAATAATAATAATCAGAACAAATACAATAGGCTTTCCACAGAAAAGTGGAAAGACCTAATAATAATACAAATCAGAACAAATACAATAGGCTTTCCACAGAAAAGTGGAAAGACCTAATAATATGGAAAAAACTGGAGTTGTCGTTCGTTTAACGTTGATAGGATAGATAGCACACAACCTACATTCAGTTGTAAGTGGAGGGTTTAAAAAAAAAAGGGGGGCAAAAGGGGGTCTCGGGGAATTTTTTTTTTTTTATTAACGGAACAGAATGGTTAAAAAGGTTTTTTACAATATAAATCAATTGCTTTAAAAAAGCAATTGTAGGGGGTCTTTCCCCCTTTAAAATTAATTGAATTGCGGGGGGGGGGGGGTTGTTTGTTTGTTTGTTTGTTTGTTTGTTTGTTTGTTTGTTTCTGTATGGGGTCTATATTATTGTTACCGGAGAAGTTTCATGTTTAGTTTGGAAAGTTTTTATTTTATTTTAGGTACAGCGCGCGCGCCACATCACGTGACACGGGTTTATAATAACGAAAAGATAGTCTTTTTATTTCTTTTTAGGTGGGGACGTTAAACAGACAACATCTATACAGATGGAATGTACACAATGTAATTTCTTTTGTCATTGTAGGAAATTGACATTTTAATGACAGTTCACGGGCAGTGCATGTTTTGGATTTAATTGATCCGGTGTAACTTTTAAACCCATTTATTGATTATATTCTGATATTGTACATTTTTCAGCACCTGTTTGTAACACAGATTAGTATTTCAATCTCGGAGCGGACATTTTGTTGTAGGTTTTTACTGAGATTCACGGACCTAGCAAGCGATTTTTACGGCATTGCCATTTCTTTTCTCTAGGAAAAGCTGTGAGAGATATCTGCACAAAGTTTTTTTATAAACTTTCAGTACATGTATGCCCTGCTGACTGCAAATTTTGAGGTCGATTGTACTTGTAGTTTCAGAGAACATGTGGATTTTTTTTTCAGAAGTGACGCAAGAACAATATTAAATTTCATTTTTTTCATGAAACATGATTGATTGATCATGATCATGATTGACTGATTACTTGATTGATTGATTGATTGATTGATTGATTGATTGATTGATTGATTAGTTGGTTGGTTAGTTGGTTGGTTGGTTGGTTGGTTGGTTGGTTGGTTGGTTGGTTGGTTAAACACGTTGGATAGGGTCAATTGAAACAGCGAAAAAGAAACAAAGAAGATCTTGGACCGTTTATTAAACACATGTGACGGATACATGATTGATTGATCATGATCATGATTGATTGATTGATCATGATCATGATTGATTGATTGATTGATTGATTGATAAGTTGGTTGGTTGGTTGGTTGGTTAAACACTTTGGATAGAGTCAATTGAGACAGCGAAAGAGAAACAAAGATCTTGGACCGTTTTTTAAACACATGAGACGGAAACATGATTGATTGATCATGATCATGATCGATTGATTGATTGATTGATTGATTGATTATTTGGTTTGTTGGTTGGTTGGTTAAACACGTTGGATAGGGTCAATTGAAACAGCGAAAAAGAAACGAAGAAGATCTTGAACCCTATAATTAACACATGAGACGGAAACATGATTGATTGATTGATTGATTGATTGATTGATCATGATCATGATTGATTGATTGATTGATTGATTGATTGATTGGTTGGTTGGTTGGTTGGTTGGTTGGCAAACACACATAAAAAATTTCAAGTAGTGCCCCAAATCACATATGTACATGACCTTGACCTTTGACCTTGTGACCTTTGTCAAGGTCATTGCTTCACAATGTCATTGCAAAAGACCCTATGGGTCAAGGATCTTTTGTTTAAGAGTTTTGCCTAATAATGGCTTTTTATAAACCATCAATGGGGGTTATGTCCCTTACATAATGGTAAAACCAATACAGTCATAATGTAACAAAGTTGCCCCTTGAAGTACTCAACATTTTTCACTGCTTAAATTTTCTGTATCTATAACCATTCAAGAATTATAGGGAAATCAATGACATATGAAAATCTTAAATATGACCTTGACCTTTGACCTTGACCTAATTTTCTTAGTTAGGAATCAGGGGACTCAAATAAAAACATTCCAGGGTTATACGGTTAACGGTTTATGAGTTAAAAAAACATACCGACAAATTTATTCCGTAAAGGTAGATAACTCCTATAAAATTTCATCGAATCGCTTCGATCCAAATTAGTCAAAAATTCCTGAGGATGTAACGAACAATTTGTAAAAAGAATTTTGTCGCTTTCTTATTTTGTTACGAAGGAGATGCACACACATGACAAACAGTGAATAGGGAGATAACTCTTACAAAGAAAATGGTTGGGCTTAGCAGGGTGAAATTTAAAAGCGCATAAACTATACGATACAATATGAAAAAAATCTAAGCGACATATTGCGAAACAAACATTTATCGCAAGAACAAAATTTGGCGGAAGAAAAAAATAATAATAATAATAATAATCAGAACAAATACAATAGGCTTTCCACAGAAAAGTGGAAAGACCTAATAATAATACAAATCAGAACAAATACAATAGGCTTTCCACAGAAAAGTGGAAAGACCTAATAATATGGAAAAAACTGGAGTTGTCGTTCGTTTAACGTTGATAGGATAGATAGCACACAACCTACATTCAGTTGTAAGTGGAGGGTTTAAAAAAAAAAGGGGGGCAAAAGGGGGTCTCGGGGAATTTTTTTTTTTTTATTAACGGAACAGAATGGTTAAAAAGGTTTTTTACAATATAAATCAATTGCTTTAAAAAAGCAATTGTAGGGGGTCTTTCCCCCTTTAAAATTAATTGAATTGCGGGGGGGGGGGGGGGTTGTTTGTTTGTTTGTTTGTTTGTTTGTTTGTTTGTTTGTTTCTGTATGGGGTCTATATTATTGTTACCGGAGAAGTTTCATGTTTAGTTTGGAAAGTTTTTATTTTATTTTAGGTACAGCGCGCGCGCCACATCACGTGACACGGGTTTATAATAACGAAAAGATAGTCTTTTTATTTCTTTTTAGGTGGGGACGTTAAACAGACAACATCTATACAGATGGAATGTACACAATGTAATTTCTTTTGTCATTGTAGGAAATTGACATTTTAATGACAGTTCACGGGCAGTGCATGTTTTGGATTTAATTGATCCGGTGTAACTTTTAAACCCATTTATTGATTATATTCTGATATTGTACATTTTTCAGCACCTGTTTGTAACACAGATTAGTATTTCAATCTCGGAGCGGACATTTTGTTGTAGGTTTTTACTGAGATTCACGGACCTAGCAAGCGATTTTTACGGCATTGCCATTTCTTTTCTCTAGGAAAAGCTGTGAGAGATATCTGCACAAAGTTTTTTTATAAACTTTCAGTACATGTATGCCCTGCTGACTGCAAATTTTGAGGTCGATTGTACTTGTAGTTTCAGAGAACATGTGGATTTTTTTTTCAGAAGTGACGCAAGAACAATATTAAATTTCATTTTTTTCATGAAACATGATTGATTGATCATGATCATGATTGACTGATTACTTGATTGATTGATTGATTGATTGATTGATTGATTGATTGATTGATTAGTTGGTTGGTTAGTTGGTTGGTTGGTTGGTTGGTTGGTTGGTTGGTTGGTTGGTTGGTTAAACACGTTGGATAGGGTCAATTGAAACAGCGAAAAAGAAACAAAGAAGATCTTGGACCGTTTATTAAACACATGTGACGGATACATGATTGATTGATCATGATCATGATTGATTGATTGATCATGATCATGATTGATTGATTGATTGATTGATTGATAAGTTGGTTGGTTGGTTGGTTGGTTAAACACTTTGGATAGAGTCAATTGAGACAGCGAAAGAGAAACAAAGATCTTGGACCGTTTTTTAAACACATGAGACGGAAACATGATTGATTGATCATGATCATGATCGATTGATTGATTGATTGATTGATTGATTATTTGGTTTGTTGGTTGGTTGGTTAAACACGTTGGATAGGGTCAATTGAAACAGCGAAAAAGAAACGAAGAAGATCTTGAACCCTATAATTAACACATGAGACGGAAACATGATTGATTGATTGATTGATTGATTGATTGATCATGATCATGATTGATTGATTGATTGATTGATTGATTGATTGGTTGGTTGGTTGGTTGGTTGGTTGGCAAACACACATAAAAAATTTCAAGTAGTGCCCCAAATCACATATGTACATGACCTTGACCTTTGACCTTGTGACCTTTGTCAAGGTCATTGCTTCACAATGTCATTGCAAAAGACCCTATGGGTCAAGGATCTTTTGTTTAAGAGTTTTGCCTAATAATGGCTTTTTATAAACCATCAATGGGGGTTATGTCCCTTACATAATGGTAAAACCAATACAGTCATAATGTAACAAAGTTGCCCCTTGAAGTACTCAACATTTTTCACTGCTTAAATTTTCTGTATCTATAACCATTCAAGAATTATAGGGAAATCAATGACATATGAAAATCTTAAATATGACCTTGACCTTTGACCTTGACCTAATTTTCTTAGTTAGGAATCAGGGGACTCAAATAAAAACATTCCAGGGTTATACGGTTAACGGTTTATGAGTTAAAAAAACATACCGACAAATTTATTCCGTAAAGGTAGATAACTCCTATAAAATTTCATCGAATCGCTTCGATCCAAATTAGTCAAAAATTCCTGAGGATGTAACGAACAATTTGTAAAAAGAATTTTGTCGCTTTCTTATTTTGTTACGAAGGAGATGCACACACATGACAAACAGTGAATAGGGAGATAACTCTTACAAAGAAAATGGTTGGGCTTAGCAGGGTGAAATTTAAAAGCGCATAAACTATACGATACAATATGAAAAAAATCTAAGCGACATATTGCGAAACAAACATTTATCGCAAGAACAAAATTTGGCGGAAGAAAAAAATAATAATAATAATAATAATCAGAACAAATACAATAGGCTTTCCACAGAAAAGTGGAAAGACCTAATAATAATACAAATCAGAACAAATACAATAGGCTTTCCACAGAAAAGTGGAAAGACCTAATAATATGGAAAAAACTGGAGTTGTCGTTCGTTTAACGTTGATAGGATAGATAGCACACAACCTACATTCAGTTGTAAGTGGAGGGTTTAAAAAAAAAAGGGGGGCAAAAGGGGGTCTCGGGGAATTTTTTTTTTTTTATTAACGGAACAGAATGGTTAAAAAGGTTTTTTACAATATAAATCAATTGCTTTAAAAAAGCAATTGTAGGGGGTCTTTCCCCCTTTAAAATTAATTGAATTGCGGGGGGGGGGGTTGTTTGTTTGTTTGTTTGTTTGTTTGTTTGTTTGTTTGTTTCTGTATGGGGTCTATATTATTGTTACCGGAGAAGTTTCATGTTTAGTTTGGAAAGTTTTTATTTTATTTTAGGTACAGCGCGCGCGCCACATCACGTGACACGGGTTTATAATAACGAAAAGATAGTCTTTTTATTTCTTTTTAGGTGGGGACGTTAAACAGACAACATCTATACAGATGGAATGTACACAATGTAATTTCTTTTGTCATTGTAGGAAATTGACATTTTAATGACAGTTCACGGGCAGTGCATGTTTTGGATTTAATTGATCCGGTGTAACTTTTAAACCCATTTATTGATTATATTCTGATATTGTACATTTTTCAGCACCTGTTTGTAACACAGATTAGTATTTCAATCTCGGAGCGGACATTTTGTTGTAGGTTTTTACTGAGATTCACGGACCTAGCAAGCGATTTTTACGGCATTGCCATTTCTTTTCTCTAGGAAAAGCTGTGAGAGATATCTGCACAAAGTTTTTTTATAAACTTTCAGTACATGTATGCCCTGCTGACTGCAAATTTTGAGGTCGATTGTACTTGTAGTTTCAGAGAACATGTGGATTTTTTTTTCAGAAGTGACGCAAGAACAATATTAAATTTCATTTTTTTCATGAAACATGATTGATTGATCATGATCATGATTGACTGATTACTTGATTGATTGATTGATTGATTGATTGATTGATTGATTGATTGATTAGTTGGTTGGTTAGTTGGTTGGTTGGTTGGTTGGTTGGTTGGTTGGTTGGTTGGTTGGTTAAACACGTTGGATAGGGTCAATTGAAACAGCGAAAAAGAAACAAAGAAGATCTTGGACCGTTTATTAAACACATGTGACGGATACATGATTGATTGATCATGATCATGATTGATTGATTGATCATGATCATGATTGATTGATTGATTGATTGATTGATAAGTTGGTTGGTTGGTTGGTTGGTTAAACACTTTGGATAGAGTCAATTGAGACAGCGAAAGAGAAACAAAGATCTTGGACCGTTTTTTAAACACATGAGACGGAAACATGATTGATTGATCATGATCATGATCGATTGATTGATTGATTGATTGATTGATTATTTGGTTTGTTGGTTGGTTGGTTAAACACGTTGGATAGGGTCAATTGAAACAGCGAAAAAGAAACGAAGAAGATCTTGAACCCTATAATTAACACATGAGACGGAAACATGATTGATTGATTGATTGATTGATTGATTGATCATGATCATGATTGATTGATTGATTGATTGATTGATTGATTGGTTGGTTGGTTGGTTGGTTGGTTGGCAAACACACATAAAAAATTTCAAGTAGTGCCCCAAATCACATATGTACATGACCTTGACCTTTGACCTTGTGACCTTTGTCAAGGTCATTGCTTCACAATGTCATTGCAAAAGACCCTATGGGTCAAGGATCTTTTGTTTAAGAGTTTTGCCTAATAATGGCTTTTTATAAACCATCAATGGGGGTTATGTCCCTTACATAATGGTAAAACCAATACAGTCATAATGTAACAAAGTTGCCCCTTGAAGTACTCAACATTTTTCACTGCTTAAATTTTCTGTATCTATAACCATTCAAGAATTATAGGGAAATCAATGACATATGAAAATCTTAAATATGACCTTGACCTTTGACCTTGACCTAATTTTCTTAGTTAGGAATCAGGGGACTCAAATAAAAACATTCCAGGGTTATACGGTTAACGGTTTATGAGTTAAAAAAACATACCGACAAATTTATTCCGTAAAGGTAGATAACTCCTATAAAATTTCATCGAATCGCTTCGATCCAAATTAGTCAAAAATTCCTGAGGATGTAACGAACAATTTGTAAAAAGAATTTTGTCGCTTTCTTATTTTGTTACGAAGGAGATGCACACACATGACAAACAGTGAATAGGGAGATAACTCTTACAAAGAAAATGGTTGGGCTTAGCAGGGTGAAATTTAAAAGCGCATAAACTATACGATACAATATGAAAAAAATCTAAGCGACATATTGCGAAACAAACATTTATCGCAAGAACAAAATTTGGCGGAAGAAAAAAATAATAATAATAAATATAAATCAATTGCTTTAAAAAAGCAATTGTAGGGGGTCTTTCCCCCCTTAAAATTAATTGAATTGGGGGGGGGGGGGGGTTTGTTTGTTTGTTTCTGTATGGGGTCTATATTATTGTTACCGGAGAAGTTTCATGTTTAGTTTGGAAAGTTTTTCTTTTATTTTAGGTACAGCGCGCGCGCCACATCACGTGACACGGGTTTATAATAACGAAAAGATAGTCTTTTTATTTCTTTTTAGGTGGGGACGTTAAACAGACAACATCTATAGAGATGGAATGTACACAATGTAATTTCTTTTGTCATTGTAGGAAATTGACATTTTGATGACAGTTCACAAGTAGTGCATGTTTTGGATTTAATTGATCCGGTGTAACTTTAAAACACATTTATTGATTATTTTCTGATAATGTACATTTTTCAGCACCTGTTTGTAACACAGATTAGTATTTCAAACTCGGAGCGGACATTTTATTGTAGGTTTTTACTGAGATTTACGGACCTAGCAAGCGATTTTTACGGCATTGCCATTCCTTTTCTCTAGGAAAAGCTTTGAGAGATATCTGCACCAAGTTTTTTTATAAACGTTTAGTACATGTATGCCCTGCTGACTGCAAATTTTGAGGTCGATTGTACTTGTAGTTTCAGAGAACATGTGGATTTTTTTTCAGAAGTGACGTAAGAACAATATTAAATTTCAATTTTTCTTGAATAATTGAGAGTTTGTTCCTTCAATAAATTGTCATGATTAAACAGTCATACAGATGGATTGATTGATTGATTGATTGATTGATTAGTTGGTTAGTTGGTTGGTTGGTTGGTTGGTTGGTTGGTTAAACACGTTGGATAGGGTCAATTGAAACACGGAAAAAGAAACAAAGAAGATCTTGGACCCTATATTAAACACATGAGACGGAAACATGATTGATTGATCATGATCATGATTGATTGATTGATTGATTGATTGATTCATTAGTTGGTTGGTTGGTTGGTTGGTTGGTTAAACACGTTGGATAGGGTCAATTTAAACACGGAAAAAGAAACAAAGAAGATATTGGACCCTTTATTAAACACATGAGACGGAAACATGATTGGTTGATCATGATCATGATTGATTGATTGATTGATTGATTGATTGATTGAGTGAGTGATTGATTGGTTGGTTGGTTGGTTGAACCCTATAAGAAACACATGAGACGGAAACATGATTGATTGATTGATCATGATCATTATTGGTTGATTGATCATGATCATGATTGATTGATTGATTGATTGGTTGGTTGGTTGGTTGGTTGAAATTCAAACACACATAAAACTGTTTAAATAGTGCCAAAACCACATAATTTGATGACCTTGACCTTTGACCTTGTAACCTTCGTCAAGGTCATTGCTCCACAAGGTCATTGCAAAAGACCCTATGGGTCAAGGACCTTTTGTTTAAGAGTTTTGCCTAAAAATGGCTTTTTAAAAACCATCGATGGGAGTTATGTCCCTTACATGATGGTAAAATCAATATAGTCATAATGTAAAAAAGTTGCCCCTTGAAGTACCAAGCATTTTTCACTGCTTAATTTTTTTGTATCTATAACTGTTCAAGAGTTATAGGGAAATCAAAGACATATGAAAATCTAAAATATGACCTTGACCTTTGACCTTGACCTAATTTTCTAAGTTAGGAATCAGGGGACTCAAATAAAAACATTCCAGGGTTATACGGTTAACGGTTTATGAGTTAAAAAAACATACCGACAAATTTATTCCGTAAAGATAGATAACTCCTATAAAATTTCTTCGAATCGCTTCGATCCAAATACGCCAAAAATTACTGAGGATGTAACGAACAATTTGTAAAATGAATTTTGTCGATATCTTTTTTTGTTACGAAGGAGATGCGCTAACAAGGAAAACAGTGTTTGGGGAGATAACTCCTACAAAGAAAAGTATTCGTTTACGCAGGGTAAATTTCAAAAGCGCATAAACTGTTCGATATCATATACAAAATATCTAAGCGACATATTGCGAAACAAATGTTTATCGCAAGAACAAAATTAGGCGGAAGAAAAAAAAAAAAAAAAAAAAAAAAATAATCAGAACAAATACAATAGGCTTTCCACAGAAAAGTGGAAAGACCTAATAATATGGAAAAAACTGGAGTTGTCGTTCGTTTTACGTTGATAGGATAGATAGCACACAACCTACATTCAGTTGTAAGTGGAGGGTTAAAAAAAAAGGGGGGGGGGGCAAAAGGGGGTCTCGGGGAGATTTTTTTTTTTTTTTATTAACGGAACAGAATGGTTAAAAAGGTTTTTTACAATATAAATCAATTGCTTTAAAAAAGCAATTGTAGGGGGTCTTTCCCCCCTTAAAATTAATTGAATTGGGGGGGGGGGGGGGGGGTTTGTTTGTTTGTTTCTGTATGGGGTCTATATTATTGTTACCGGAGAAGTTTCATGTTTAGTTTGGAAAGTTTTTCTTTTATTTTAGGTACAGCGCGCGCGCCACATCACGTGACACGGGTTTATAATAACGAAAAGATAGTCTTTTTATTTCTTTTTAGGTGGGGACGTTAAACAGACAACATCTATAGAGATGGAATGTACACAATGTAATTTCTTTTGTCATTGTAGGAAATTGACATTTTGATGACAGTTCACAAGTAGTGCATGTTTTGGATTTAATTGATCCGGTGTAACTTTAAAACACATTTATTGATTATTTTCTGATAATGTACATTTTTCAGCACCTGTTTGTAACACAGATTAGTATTTCAAACTCGGAGCGGACATTTTATTGTAGGTTTTTACTGAGATTTACGGACCTAGCAAGCGATTTTTACGGCATTGCCATTCCTTTTCTCTAGGAAAAGCTTTGAGAGATATCTGCACCAAGTTTTTTTATAAACGTTTAGTACATGTATGCCCTGCTGACTGCAAATTTTGAGGTCGATTGTACTTGTAGTTTCAGAGAACATGTGGATTTTTTTTCAGAAGTGACGTAAGAACAATATTAAATTTCAATTTTTCTTGAATAATTGAGAGTTTGTTCCTTCAATAAATTGTCATGATTAAACAGTCATACAGATGGATTGATTGATTGATTGATTGATTGATTAGTTGGTTAGTTGGTTGGTTGGTTGGTTGGTTGGTTGGTTAAACACGTTGGATAGGGTCAATTGAAACACGGAAAAAGAAACAAAGAAGATCTTGGACCCTATATTAAACACATGAGACGGAAACATGATTGATTGATCATGATCATGATTGATTGATTGATTGATTGATTGATTCATTAGTTGGTTGGTTGGTTGGTTGGTTGGTTAAACACGTTGGATAGGGTCAATTTAAACACGGAAAAAGAAACAAAGAAGATATTGGACCCTTTATTAAACACATGAGACGGAAACATGATTGGTTGATCATGATCATGATTGATTGATTGATTGATTGATTGATTGATTGAGTGAGTGATTGATTGGTTGGTTGGTTGGTTGAACCCTATAAGAAACACATGAGACGGAAACATGATTGATTGATTGATCATGATCATTATTGGTTGATTGATCATGATCATGATTGATTGATTGATTGATTGGTTGGTTGGTTGGTTGGTTGAAATTCAAACACACATAAAACTGTTTAAATAGTGCCAAAACCACATAATTTGATGACCTTGACCTTTGACCTTGTAACCTTCGTCAAGGTCATTGCTCCACAAGGTCATTGCAAAAGACCCTATGGGTCAAGGACCTTTTGTTTAAGAGTTTTGCCTAAAAATGGCTTTTTAAAAACCATCGATGGGAGTTATGTCCCTTACATGATGGTAAAATCAATATAGTCATAATGTAAAAAAGTTGCCCCTTGAAGTACCAAGCATTTTTCACTGCTTAATTTTTTTGTATCTATAACTGTTCAAGAGTTATAGGGAAATCAAAGACATATGAAAATCTAAAATATGACCTTGACCTTTGACCTTGACCTAATTTTCTAAGTTAGGAATCAGGGGACTCAAATAAAAACATTCCAGGGTTATACGGTTAACGGTTTATGAGTTAAAAAAACATACCGACAAATTTATTCCGTAAAGATAGATAACTCCTATAAAATTTCTTCGAATCGCTTCGATCCAAATACGCCAAAAATTACTGAGGATGTAACGAACAATTTGTAAAATGAATTTTGTCGATATCTTTTTTTGTTACGAAGGAGATGCGCTAACAAGGAAAACAGTGTTTGGGGAGATAACTCCTACAAAGAAAAGTATTCGTTTACGCAGGGTAAATTTCAAAAGCGCATAAACTGTTCGATATCATATACAAAATATCTAAGCGACATATTGCGAAACAAATGTTTATCGCAAGAACAAAATTAGGCGGAAGAAAAAAAAAAAAAAAAAAAAAAAAATAATCAGAACAAATACAATAGGCTTTCCACAGAAAAGTGGAAAGACCTAATAATAATCAGAACAAATACAATAGGCTTTCCACAGAAAAGTGGAAAGACCTAATAATAATACAAATCAGAACAAATACAATAGGCTTTCCACAGAAAAGTGGAAAGACCTAATAATATGGAAAAAACTGGAGTTGTCGTTCGTTTAACGTTGATAGGATAGATAGCACACAACCTACATTCAGTTGTAAGTGGAGGGTTTAAAAAAAAAAGGGGGGCAAAAGGGGGTCTCGGGGAATTTTTTTTTTTTTATTAACGGAACAGAATGGTTAAAAAGGTTTTTTACAATATAAATCAATTGCTTTAAAAAAGCAATTGTAGGGGGTCTTTCCCCCTTTAAAATTAATTGAATTGCGGGGGGGGGGGGGGTTGTTTGTTTGTTTGTTTGTTTGTTTGTTTGTTTGTTTGTTTCTGTATGGGGTCTATATTATTGTTACCGGAGAAGTTTCATGTTTAGTTTGGAAAGTTTTTATTTTATTTTAGGTACAGCGCGCGCGCCACATCACGTGACACGGGTTTATAATAACGAAAAGATAGTCTTTTTATTTCTTTTTAGGTGGGGACGTTAAACAGACAACATCTATACAGATGGAATGTACACAATGTAATTTCTTTTGTCATTGTAGGAAATTGACATTTTAATGACAGTTCACGGGCAGTGCATGTTTTGGATTTAATTGATCCGGTGTAACTTTTAAACCCATTTATTGATTATATTCTGATATTGTACATTTTTCAGCACCTGTTTGTAACACAGATTAGTATTTCAATCTCGGAGCGGACATTTTGTTGTAGGTTTTTACTGAGATTCACGGACCTAGCAAGTGATTTTTACGGCATTGCCATTTCTTTTCTCTAGGAAAAGCTGTGAGAGATATCTGCACAAAGTTTTTTTATAAACTTTCAGTACATGTATGCCCTGCTGACTGCAAATTTTGAGGTCGATTGTACTTGTAGTTTCAGAGAACATGTGGATTTTTTTTTCAGAAGTGACGCAAGAACAATATTAAATTTCATTTTTTTCATGAAACATGATTGATTGATCATGATCATGATTGACTGATTACTTGATTGATTGATTGATTGATTGATTGATTGATTGATTGATTGATTAGTTGGTTGGTTAGTTGGTTGGTTGGTTGGTTGGTTGGTTGGTTGGTTGGTTGGTTGGTTAAACACGTTGGATAGGGTCAATTGAAACAGCGAAAAAGAAACAAAGAAGATCTTGGACCGTTTATTAAACACATGTGACGGATACATGATTGATTGATCATGATCATGATTGATTGATTGATCATGATCATGATTGATTGATTGATTGATTGATTGATAAGTTGGTTGGTTGGTTGGTTGGTTAAACACTTTGGATAGAGTCAATTGAGACAGCGAAAGAGAAACAAAGATCTTGGACCGTTTTTTAAACACATGAGACGGAAACATGATTGATTGATCATGATCATGATCGATTGATTGATTGATTGATTGATTGATTATTTGGTTTGTTGGTTGGTTGGTTAAACACGTTGGATAGGGTCAATTGAAACAGCGAAAAAGAAACGAAGAAGATCTTGAACCCTATAATTAACACATGAGACGGAAACATGATTGATTGATTGATTGATTGATTGATTGATCATGATCATGATTGATTGATTGATTGATTGATTGATTGATTGGTTGGTTGGTTGGTTGGTTGGTTGGCAAACACACATAAAAAATTTCAAGTAGTGCCCCAAATCACATATGTACATGACCTTGACCTTTGACCTTGTGACCTTTGTCAAGGTCATTGCTTCACAATGTCATTGCAAAAGACCCTATGGGTCAAGGATCTTTTGTTTAAGAGTTTTGCCTAATAATGGCTTTTTATAAACCATCAATGGGGGTTATGTCCCTTACATAATGGTAAAACCAATACAGTCATAATGTAACAAAGTTGCCCCTTGAAGTACTCAACATTTTTCACTGCTTAAATTTTCTGTATCTATAACCATTCAAGAATTATAGGGAAATCAATGACATATGAAAATCTTAAATATGACCTTGACCTTTGACCTTGACCTAATTTTCTTAGTTAGGAATCAGGGGACTCAAATAAAAACATTCCAGGGTTATACGGTTAACGGTTTATGAGTTAAAAAAACATACCGACAAATTTATTCCGTAAAGGTAGATAACTCCTATAAAATTTCATCGAATCGCTTCGATCCAAATTAGTCAAAAATTCCTGAGGATGTAACGAACAATTTGTAAAAAGAATTTTGTCGCTTTCTTATTTTGTTACGAAGGAGATGCACACACATGACAAACAGTGAATAGGGAGATAACTCTTACAAAGAAAATGGTTGGGCTTAGCAGGGTGAAATTTAAAAGCGCATAAACTATACGATACAATATGAAAAAAATCTAAGCGACATATTGCGAAACAAACATTTATCGCAAGAACAAAATTTGGCGGAAGAAAAAAATAATAATAATAATAATAATCAGAACAAATACAATAGGCTTTCCACAGAAAAGTGGAAAGACCTAATAATAATACAAATCAGAACAAATACAATAGGCTTTCCACAGAAAAGTGGAAAGACCTAATAATATGGAAAAAACTGGAGTTGTCGTTCGTTTAACGTTGATAGGATAGATAGCACACAACCTACATTCAGTTGTAAGTGGAGGGTTTAAAAAAAAAAGGGGGGCAAAAGGGGGTCTCGGGGATTTTTTTTTTTTTTATTAACGGAACAGAATGGTTAAAAAGGTTTTTTACAATATAAATCAATTGCTTTAAAAAAGCAATTGTAGGGGGTCTTTCCCCCTTTAAAATTAATTGAATTGCGGGGGGGGGGGGGGTTGTTTGTTTGTTTGTTTGTTTGTTTGTTTGTTTGTTTGTTTCTGTATGGGGTCTATATTATTGTTACCGGAGAAGTTTCATGTTTAGTTTGGAAAGTTTTTATTTTATTTTAGGTACAGCGCGCGCGCCACATCACGTGACACGGGTTTATAATAACGAAAAGATAGTCTTTTTATTTCTTTTTAGGTGGGGACGTTAAACAGACAACATCTATACAGATGGAATGTACACAATGTAATTTCTTTTGTCATTGTAGGAAATTGACATTTTAATGACAGTTCACGGGCAGTGCATGTTTTGGATTTAATTGATCCGGTGTAACTTTTAAACCCATTTATTGATTATATTCTGATATTGTACATTTTTCAGCACCTGTTTGTAACACAGATTAGTATTTCAATCTCGGAGCGGACATTTTGTTGTAGGTTTTTACTGAGATTCACGGACCTAGCAAGCGATTTTTACGGCATTGCCATTTCTTTTCTCTAGGAAAAGCTGTGAGAGATATCTGCACAAAGTTTTTTTATAAACTTTCAGTACATGTATGCCCTGCTGACTGCAAATTTTGAGGTCGATTGTACTTGTAGTTTCAGAGAACATGTGGATTTTTTTTTTCAGAAGTGACGCAAGAACAATATTAAATTTCATTTTTTTCATGAAACATGATTGATTGATCATGATCATGATTGACTGATTACTTGATTGATTGATTGATTGATTGATTGATTGATTGATTGATTGATTAGTTGGTTGGTTAGTTGGTTGGTTGGTTGGTTGGTTGGTTGGTTGGTTGGTTGGTTGGTTAAACACGTTGGATAGGGTCAATTGAAACAGCGAAAAAGAAACAAAGAAGATCTTGGACCGTTTATTAAACACATGTGACGGATACATGATTGATTGATCATGATCATGATTGATTGATTGATCATGATCATGATTGATTGATTGATTGATTGATTGATAAGTTGGTTGGTTGGTTGGTTGGTTAAACACTTTGGATAGAGTCAATTGAGACAGCGAAAGAGAAACAAAGATCTTGGACCGTTTTTTAAACACATGAGACGGAAACATGATTGATTGATCATGATCATGATCGATTGATTGATTGATTGATTGATTGATTATTTGGTTTGTTGGTTGGTTGGTTAAACACGTTGGATAGGGTCAATTGAAACAGCGAAAAAGAAACGAAGAAGATCTTGAACCCTATAATTAACACATGAGACGGAAACATGATTGATTGATTGATTGATTGATTGATTGATCATGATCATGATTGATTGATTGATTGATTGATTGATTGATTGATTGGTTGGTTGGTTGGTTGGTTGGTTGGCAAACACACATAAAAAATTTCAAGTAGTGCCCCAAATCACATATGTACATGACCTTGACCTTTGACCTTGTGACCTTTGTCAAGGTCATTGCTTCACAATGTCATTGCAAAAGACCCTATGGGTCAAGGATCTTTTGTTTAAGAGTTTTGCCTAATAATGGCTTTTTATAAACCATCAATGGGGGTTATGTCCCTTACATAATGGTAAAACCAATACAGTCATAATGTAACAAAGTTGCCCCTTGAAGTACTCAACATTTTTCACTGCTTAAATTTTCTGTATCTATAACCATTCAAGAATTATAGGGAAATCAATGACATATGAAAATCTTAAATATGACCTTGACCTTTGACCTTGACCTAATTTTCTTAGTTAGGAATCAGGGGACTCAAATAAAAACATTCCAGGGTTATACGGTTAACGGTTTATGAGTTAAAAAAACATACCGACAAATTTATTCCGTAAAGGTAGATAACTCCTATAAAATTTCATCGAATCGCTTCGATCCAAATTAGTCAAAAATTCCTGAGGATGTAACGAACAATTTGTAAAAAGAATTTTGTCGCTTTCTTATTTTGTTACGAAGGAGATGCACACACATGACAAACAGTGAATAGGGAGATAACTCTTACAAAGAAAATGGTTGGGCTTAGCAGGGTGAAATTTAAAAGCGCATAAACTATACGATACAATATGAAAAAAATCTAAGCGACATATTGCGAAACAAACATTTATCGCAAGAACAAAATTTGGCGGAAGAAAAAAATAATAATAATAATAATAATCAGAACAAATACAATAGGCTTTCCACAGAAAAGTGGAAAGACCTAATAATAATACAAATCAGAACAAATACAATAGGCTTTCCACAGAAAAGTGGAAAGACCTAATAATATGGAAAAAACTGGAGTTGTCGTTCGTTTAACGTTGATAGGATAGATAGCACACAACCTACATTCAGTTGTAAGTGGAGGGTTTAAAAAAAAAAGGGGGGCAAAAGGGGGTCTCGGGGAATTTTTTTTTTTTTATTAACGGAACAGAATGGTTAAAAAGGTTTTTTACAATATAAATCAATTGCTTTAAAAAAGCAATTGTAGGGGGTCTTTCCCCCTTTAAAATTAATTGAATTGCGGGGGGGGGGGGGTTGTTTGTTTGTTTGTTTGTTTGTTTGTTTGTTTGTTTGTTTCTGTATGGGGTCTATATTATTGTTACCGGAGAAGTTTCATGTTTAGTTTGGAAAGTTTTTATTTTATTTTAGGTACAGCGCGCGCGCCACATCACGTGACACGGGTTTATAATAACGAAAAGATAGTCTTTTTATTTCTTTTTAGGTGGGGACGTTAAACAGACAACATCTATACAGATGGAATGTACACAATGTAATTTCTTTTGTCATTGTAGGAAATTGACATTTTAATGACAGTTCACGGGCAGTGCATGTTTTGGATTTAATTGATCCGGTGTAACTTTTAAACCCATTTATTGATTATATTCTGATATTGTACATTTTTCAGCACCTGTTTGTAACACAGATTAGTATTTCAATCTCGGAGCGGACATTTTGTTGTAGGTTTTTACTGAGATTCACGGACCTAGCAAGCGATTTTTACGGCATTGCCATTTCTTTTCTCTAGGAAAAGCTGTGAGAGATATCTGCACAAAGTTTTTTTATAAACTTTCAGTACATGTATGCCCTGCTGACTGCAAATTTTGAGGTCGATTGTACTTGTAGTTTCAGAGAACATGTGGATTTTTTTTTTCAGAAGTGACGCAAGAACAATATTAAATTTCATTTTTTTCATGAAACATGATTGATTGATCATGATCATGATTGACTGATTACTTGATTGATTGATTGATTGATTGATTGATTGATTGATTGATTAGTTGGTTGGTTAGTTGGTTGGTTGGTTGGTTGGTTGGTTGGTTGGTTGGTTGGTTGGTTAAACACGTTGGATAGGGTCAATTGAAACAGCGAAAAAGAAACAAAGAAGATCTTGGACCGTTTATTAAACACATGTGACGGATACATGATTGATTGATCATGATCATGATTGATTGATTGATCATGATCATGATTGATTGATTGATTGATTGATTGATAAGTTGGTTGGTTGGTTGGTTGGTTAAACACTTTGGATAGAGTCAATTGAGACAGCGAAAGAGAAACAAAGATCTTGGACCGTTTTTTAAACACATGAGACGGAAACATGATTGATTGATCATGATCATGATCGATTGATTGATTGATTGATTGATTGATTATTTGGTTTGTTGGTTGGTTGGTTAAACACGTTGGATAGGGTCAATTGAAACAGCGAAAAAGAAACGAAGAAGATCTTGAACCCTATAATTAACACATGAGACGGAAACATGATTGATTGATTGATTGATTGATTGATTGATCATGATCATGATTGATTGATTGATTGATTGATTGATTGATTGATTGGTTGGTTGGTTGGTTGGTTGGTTGGCAAACACACATAAAAAATTTCAAGTAGTGCCCCAAATCACATATGTACATGACCTTGACCTTTGACCTTGTGACCTTTGTCAAGGTCATTGCTTCACAATGTCATTGCAAAAGACCCTATGGGTCAAGGATCTTTTGTTTAAGAGTTTTGCCTAATAATGGCTTTTTATAAACCATCAATGGGGGTTATGTCCCTTACATAATGGTAAAACCAATACAGTCATAATGTAACAAAGTTGCCCCTTGAAGTACTCAACATTTTTCACTGCTTAAATTTTCTGTATCTATAACCATTCAAGAATTATAGGGAAATCAATGACATATGAAAATCTTAAATATGACCTTGACCTTTGACCTTGACCTAATTTTCTTAGTTAGGAATCAGGGGACTCAAATAAAAACATTCCAGGGTTATACGGTTAACGGTTTATGAGTTAAAAAAACATACCGACAAATTTATTCCGTAAAGGTAGATAACTCCTATAAAATTTCATCGAATCGCTTCGATCCAAATTAGTCAAAAATTCCTGAGGATGTAACGAACAATTTGTAAAAAGAATTTTGTCGCTTTCTTATTTTGTTACGAAGGAGATGCACACACATGACAAACAGTGAATAGGGAGATAACTCTTACAAAGAAAATGGTTGGGCTTAGCAGGGTGAAATTTAAAAGCGCATAAACTATACGATACAATATGAAAAAAATCTAAGCGACATATTGCGAAACAAACATTTATCGCAAGAACAAAATTTGGCGGAAGAAAAAAATAATAATAATAATAATAATCAGAACAAATACAATAGGCTTTCCACAGAAAAGTGGAAAGACCTAATAATAATACAAATCAGAACAAATACAATAGGCTTTCCACAGAAAAGTGGAAAGACCTAATAATATGGAAAAAACTGGAGTTGTCGTTCGTTTAACGTTGATAGGATAGATAGCACACAACCTACATTCAGTTGTAAGTGGAGGGTTTAAAAAAAAAAGGGGGGCAAAAGGGGGTCTCGGGGAATTTTTTTTTTTTTATTAACGGAACAGAATGGTTAAAAAGGTTTTTTACAATATAAATCAATTGCTTTAAAAAAGCAATTGTAGGGGGTCTTTCCCCCTTTAAAATTAATTGAATTGCGGGGGGGGGGGGGTTGTTTGTTTGTTTGTTTGTTTGTTTGTTTGTTTGTTTCTGTATGGGGTCTATATTATTGTTACCGGAGAAGTTTCATGTTTAGTTTGGAAAGTTTTTATTTTATTTTAGGTACAGCGCGCGCGCCACATCACGTGACACGGGTTTATAATAACGAAAAGATAGTCTTTTTATTTCTTTTTAGGTGGGGACGTTAAACAGACAACATCTATACAGATGGAATGTACACAATGTAATTTCTTTTGTCATTGTAGGAAATTGACATTTTAATGACAGTTCACGGGCAGTGCATGTTTTGGATTTAATTGATCCGGTGTAACTTTTAAACCCATTTATTGATTATATTCTGATATTGTACATTTTTCAGCACCTGTTTGTAACACAGATTAGTATTTCAATCTCGGAGCGGACATTTTGTTGTAGGTTTTTACTGAGATTCACGGACCTAGCAAGCGATTTTTACGGCATTGCCATTTCTTTTCTCTAGGAAAAGCTGTGAGAGATATCTGCACAAAGTTTTTTTATAAACTTTCAGTACATGTATGCCCTGCTGACTGCAAATTTTGAGGTCGATTGTACTTGTAGTTTCAGAGAACATGTGGATTTTTTTTTTCAGAAGTGACGCAAGAACAATATTAAATTTCATTTTTTTCATGAAACATGATTGATTGATCATGATCATGATTGACTGATTACTTGATTGATTGATTGATTGATTGATTGATTGATTGATTGATTGATTGATTGATTGATTAGTTGGTTGGTTAGTTGGTTGGTTGGTTGGTTGGTTGGTTGGTTGGTTGGTTGGTTAAACACGTTGGATAGGGTCAATTGAAACAGCGAAAAAGAAACAAAGAAGATCTTGGACCGTTTATTAAACACATGTGACGGATACATGATTGATTGATCATGATCATGATTGATTGATTGATCATGATCATGATTGATTGATTGATTGATTGATTGATAAGTTGGTTGGTTGGTTGGTTGGTTAAACACTTTGGATAGAGTCAATTGAGACAGCGAAAGAGAAACAAAGATCTTGGACCGTTTTTTAAACACATGAGACGGAAACATGATTGATTGATCATGATCATGATCGATTGATTGATTGATTGATTGATTGATTATTTGGTTTGTTGGTTGGTTGGTTAAACACGTTGGATAGGGTCAATTGAAACAGCGAAAAAGAAACGAAGAAGATCTTGAACCCTATAATTAACACATGAGACGGAAACATGATTGATTGATTGATTGATTGATTGATTGATCATGATCATGATTGATTGATTGATTGATTGATTGATTGGTTGGTTGGTTGGTTGGTTGGTTGGCAAACACACATAAAAAATTTCAAGTAGTGCCCCAAATCACATATGTACATGACCTTGACCTTTGACCTTGTGACCTTTGTCAAGGTCATTGCTTCACAATGTCATTGCAAAAGACCCTATGGGTCAAGGATCTTTTGTTTAAGAGTTTTGCCTAATAATGGCTTTTTATAAACCATCAATGGGGGTTATGTCCCTTACATAATGGTAAAACCAATACAGTCATAATGTAACAAAGTTGCCCCTTGAAGTACTCAACATTTTTCACTGCTTAAATTTTCTGTATCTATAACCATTCAAGAATTATAGGGAAATCAATGACATATGAAAATCTTAAATATGACCTTGACCTTTGACCTTGACCTAATTTTCTTAGTTAGGAATCAGGGGACTCAAATAAAAACATTCCAGGGTTATACGGTTAACGGTTTATGAGTTAAAAAAACATACCGACAAATTTATTCCGTAAAGGTAGATAACTCCTATAAAATTTCATCGAATCGCTTCGATCCAAATTAGTCAAAAATTCCTGAGGATGTAACGAACAATTTGTAAAAAGAATTTTGTCGCTTTCTTATTTTGTTACGAAGGAGATGCACACACATGACAAACAGTGAATAGGGAGATAACTCTTACAAAGAAAATGGTTGGGCTTAGCAGGGTGAAATTTAAAAGCGCATAAACTATACGATACAATATGAAAAAAATCTAAGCGACATATTGCGAAACAAACATTTATCGCAAGAACAAAATTTGGCGGAAGAAAAAAATAATAATAATAATAATTAAAAACCAATTGTTCAGAGAACAATTGAAGGTCTTTCCATCAAAACAATGTATTTTGATATGAAAAGTTGTGAAACTAAGTTTAAAATGTCATTTCAATCGTCAAATGATAGCTCCTAGTAAGCTGATTCCAAAAATATATTGTTTCCATACATTTTTTTTAAATAAGGGAGATAATTTGTTACTTCCGGTTTGAAAAATGTTACTTCCGATTATATTTGAATATTTACTTGACACTGATTCCAAAAATATCTGGTTCTATATACTTTTATATTAATAAAGTACAAAAAAATAGCTATTTCCGGTTTACAAAAGGTCACTTCCGGTTGTTTTTTACAAGGTTAAATGGTTTGATATCTTTTTCTAAAAGTTGTATATCTTTATCATGTATACATATAGAATAAAAGCAAAGGTCAAAATCTAGAACGTCAAATTAAGCTATGACCTTGAGATCAATTTCAAGGTCATAAACCAAGGACCTCAAATCAAAAGACCATAGGTCTGTATTATATTTAGTTAATGAGTTATATCACCAAATGCGTATTTTTAAATACAAGAGGGGAGAAAACTCCCTTTTACATTTAACGTACGCTTGCAATCAAAATTTACACCTTACGACATGTCGCAACTAACAATTCAGTAAAAATAATTTGTTGATATCTTATACAGTCTTTGGATATAAGTGAAAATAAGCCAAATTCAAATATTAGAATATGACCTTGACCTTTGACCTTGACCTAATTTTCATTTTTTGGGACCAAGGACCTCAAATCAAAAGATCCTAGGTCTCTATCACTTATGATTTATAAGATAGAAATTCATATCACTTATATCAGATGCATAAGGGGAAATAACTCTCATATGGAGCAGTCATATCGCTTCGGTCAAAATAGGACAAATCATGCGAAGGATATAACGAGCAATTTTGTAAAATAAATTTGTCATAATCTTTTACGGTTGCGAAGGAGATGCGCTAACAAGGAAAACAGTGTTTGGGGAGATAACTCCTACAAAGAAAAGTATTCGTTTACGCAGGGTAAATTTCAAAAGCGCATAAACTGTTCAATATCATATACCAAATATCTAAGCGACATATTGCGAAACAAATGTTTATCGCAACAACAAAATTAGGCGGAAGAAAAAAAAAAAAAAAAAATAATCAGAAGAAAAACAATAGGTCTTTCCACAGAAAAGTGGAAAGACCTAATAATAATAATAATAATAATAATAATAATAATAATAATAAATATAAATCAATTGCTTTAAAAAAGCAATTGTAGGGGGTCTTTCCCCCCTTAAAGTTAATTGAATTGGGGGGGGTGTTTGTTTGTTTGTTTGTTTGTTTGTTTGTTTCTGTATGGGGTCTATATTATTGTTACCGGAGAAGTTTCATGTTTAGTTTGGAAAGTTTTTCTTTTATTTTAGGTACAGCGCGCGCGCCACATCACGTGACACGGGTTTATAATAACGAAAAGATAGTCTTTTTATTTCTTTTTAGGTGGGGACGTTAAACAGACAACATCTATAGAGATGGAATGTACACAATGTAATTTCTTTTGTCATTGTAGGAAATTGACATTTTGATGACAGTTCACAAGTAGTGCATGTTTTAGATTTAATTGATCCGGTGTAACTTTAAAACACATTTATTGATTATTTTCTGATAATGTACATTTTTCAGCACCTGTTTGTAACACAGATTAGTATTTCAAACTCGGAGCGGACATTTTATTGTAGGTTTTTACTGAGATTTACGGACCTAGCAAGCGATTTTTACGGCATTGCCATTCCTTTTCTCTAGGAAAAGCTTTGAGAGATATCTGCACCAAGTTTTTTTATAAACGTTTAGTACATGTATGCCCTGCTGACTGCAAATTTTGAGGTCGATTGTACTTGTAGTTTCAGAGAACATGTGGATTTTTTTTCAGAAGTGACGTAAGAACAATATTAAATTTCAATTTTTCTTGAATAATTGAGAGTTTGTTCCTTCAATAAATTGTCATGATTAAACAGTCATACAGATTGATTGATTGATTGATTGATTGATTGATTGATTGATTGATTGATTGATTGATTAGTTGGTTAGTTGGTTGGTTGGTTGGTTGGTTGGTTAAACACGTTGGATAGGGTCAATTGAAAAACGGAAAAAGAAACAAAGAAGATATTGGACCCTATATTAAACACATGAGACGGAAACATGATTGATTGATCATGATCATGATTGATTGATTGATTGATTGATTAGTTGGTTGGTTGGTTGGTTGGTTGGTTGGTTAAACACGTTGGATAGGGTCAATTTAAACACGGAAAAAGAAACAAAGAAGATCTTGGACCCTTTATTAAACACATGAGACGGAAACATGATTGGTTGATCATGATCATGATTGATTGATTGATTGATTGATTGATTGATTGATTGATTGAGTGAGTGATTGATTGATTGGTTGGTTGGTTGGTTGGTTGGTTGAACCCCATAAGAAACACATGAGACGGAAACATGATTGATTGATTGATCATGATCATTATTGGTTGAGTGATCATGATCATGATTGATTGATTGATTGGTTGGTTGGTTGGTTGGTTGGTTGGTTGAAATTCAAACACACATAAAACTGTTTAAATAGTGCCAAAACCACATAATTTGATGACCTTGACCTTTGACCTTGTAACCTTCGTCAAGGTCATTGCTCCACAAGGTCATTGCAAAAGACCCTATGGGTCAAGGACCTTTAGTTTAAGAGTTTTGCCTAAAAATGGCTTTTTAAAAACCATCGATGGGAGTTATGTCCCTTACATGATGGTAAAATCAATATAGTCATAATGTAAAAAAGTTGCCCCTTGAAGTACCAAGCATTTTTCACTGCTTAATTTTTTTGTATCTATAACTGTTCAAGAGTTATAGGGAAATGAAAGACATATGAAAATCTAAAATATGACCTTGACCTTTGACCTTGACCTAATTTTCTAAGTTAGGAATCAGGGGACTCAAATAAAAACATTCCAGGGTTATACGGTTAACGGTTTATGAGTTAAAAAAACATACCGACAAATTTATTCCGTAAAGATAGATAACTCCTATAAAATTTCTTCGAATCGCTTCGATCCAAATACGCCAAAAATTACTGAGGATGTAACGAACAATTTGTAAAATGAATTTTGTCGATATCTTTTTTTGTTACGAAGGAGATGCGCTAACAAGGAAAACAGTGTTTGGGGAGATAACTCCTACAAAGAAAAGTATTCGTTTACGCAGGGTAAATTTCAAAAGCGCATAAACTGTTCGATATCATATACAAAATATCTAAGCGACATATTGCGAAACAAATGTTTATCGCAAGAACAAAATTAGGCGGAAGAAAAAAAAAAAAAAAAAAAAAAAAAATAATCAGAACAAATACAATAGGCTTTCCACAGAAAAGTGGAAAGACCTAATAATCAGAACAAATACAATAGGCTTTCCACAGAAAAGTGGAAAGACCTAATAATAATACAAATCAGAACAAATACAATAGGCTTTCCACAGAAAAGTGGAAAGACCTAATAATATGGAAAAAACTGGAGTTGTCGTTCGTTTAACGTTGATAGGATAGATAGCACACAACCTACATTCAGTTGTAAGTGGAGGGTTTAAAAAAAAAAGGGGGGCAAAAGGGGGTCTCGGGGATTTTTTTTTTTTTTATTAACGGAACAGAATGGTTAAAAAGGTTTTTTAATTTCCCCCTTTAAAATTAATTGAATTGCGGGGGGGGGGGGGTGTTTGTTTGTTTGTTTGTTTGTTTGTTTGTTTGTTTGTTTCTGTATGGGGTCTATATTATTGTTACCGGAGAAGTTTCATGTTTAGTTTGGAAAGTTTTTATTTTATTTTAGGTACAGCGCGCGCGCCACATCACGTGACACGGGTTTATAATAACGAAAAGATAGTCTTTTTATTTCTTTTTAGGTGGGGACGTTAAACAGACAACATCTATACAGATGGAATGTACACAATGTAATTTCTTTTGTCATTGTAGGAAATTGACATTTTAATGACAGTTCACGGGCAGTGCATGTTTTGGATTTAATTGATCCGGTGTAACTTTTAAACCCATTTATTGATTATATTCTGATATTGTACATTTTTCAGCACCTGTTTGTAACACAGATTAGTATTTCAATCTCGGAGCGGACATTTTGTTGTAGGTTTTTACTGAGATTCACGGACCTAGCAAGCGATTTTTACGGCATTGCCATTTCTTTTCTCTAGGAAAAGCTGTGAGAGATATCTGCACAAAGTTTTTTTATAAACTTTCAGTACATGTATGCCCTGCTGACTGCAAATTTTGAGGTCGATTGTACTTGTAGTTTCAGAGAACATGTGGATTTTTTTTTTCAGAAGTGACGCAAGAACAATATTAAATTTCATTTTTTTCATGAAACATGATTGATTGATCATGATCATGATTGACTGATTACTTGATTGATTGATTGATTGATTGATTGATTGATTGATTGATTGATTGATTGATTGATTAGTTGGTTGGTTAGTTGGTTGGTTGGTTGGTTGGTTGGTTGGTTGGTTGGTTGGTTGGTTAAACACGTTGGATAGGGTCAATTGAAACAGCGAAAAAGAAACAAAGAAGATCTTGGACCGTTTATTAAACACATGTGACGGATACATGATTGATTGATCATGATCATGATTGATTGATTGATCATGATCATGATTGATTGATTGATCATGATCATGATTGATTGATTGATTGATTGATTGATAAGTTGGTTGGTTGGTTGGTTGGTTAAACACTTTGGATAGAGTCAATTGAGACAGCGAAAGAGAAACAAAGATCTTGGACCGTTTTTTAAACACATGAGACGGAAACATGATTGATTGATCATGATCATGATCGATTGATTGATTGATTGATTGATTGATTATTTGGTTTGTTGGTTGGTTGGTTAAACACGTTGGATAGGGTCAATTGAAACAGCGAAAAAGAAACGAAGAAGATCTTGAACCCTATAATTAACACATGAGACGGAAACATGATTGATTGATTGATTGATTGATTGATTGATCATGATCATGATTGATTGATTGATTGATTGATTGATTGATTGATTGGTTGGTTGGTTGGTTGGTTGGCAAACACACATAAAAAATTTCAAGTAGTGCCCCAAATCACATATGTACATGACCTTGACCTTTGACCTTGTGACCTTTGTCAAGGTCATTGCTTCACAATGTCATTGCAAAAGACCCTATGGGTCAAGGATCTTTTGTTTAAGAGTTTTGCCTAATAATGGCTTTTTATAAACCATCAATGGGGGTTATGTCCCTTACATAATGGTAAAACCAATACAGTCATAATGTAACAAAGTTGCCCCTTGAAGTACTCAACATTTTTCACTGCTTAAATTTTCTGTATCTATAACCATTCAAGAATTATAGGGAAATCAATGACATATGAAAATCTTAAATATGACCTTGACCTTTGACCTTGACCTAATTTTCTTAGTTAGGAATCAGGGGACTCAAATAAAAACATTCCAGGGTTATACGGTTAACGGTTTATGAGTTAAAAAAACATACCGACAAATTTATTCCGTAAAGGTAGATAACTCCTATAAAATTTCATCGAATCGCTTCGATCCAAATTAGTCAAAAATTCCTGAGGATGTAACGAACAATTTGTAAAAAGAATTTTGTCGCTTTCTTATTTTGTTACGAAGGAGATGCACACACATGACAAACAGTGAATAGGGAGATAACTCTTACAAAGAAAATGGTTGGGCTTAGCAGGGTGAAATTTAAAAGCGCATAAACTATACGATACAATATGAAAAAAATCTAAGCGACATATTGCGAAACAAACATTTATCGCAAGAACAAAATTTGGCGGAAGAAAAAAATAATAATAATAATAATAATCAGAACAAATACAATAGGCTTTCCACAGAAAAGTGGAAAGACCTAATAATAATACAAATCAGAACAAATACAATAGGCTTTCCACAGAAAAGTGGAAAGACCTAATAATATGGAAAAAACTGGAGTTGTCGTTCGTTTAACGTTGATAGGATAGATAGCACACAACCTACATTCAGTTGTAAGTGGAGGGTTTAAAAAAAAAAGGGGGGCAAAAGGGGGTCTCGGGGAATTTTTTTTTTTTTATTAACGGAACAGAATGGTTAAAAAGGTTTTTTACAATATAAATCAATTGCTTTAAAAAAGCAATTGTAGGGGGTCTTTCCCCCTTTAAAATTAATTGAATTGCGGGGGGGGGGGGTTGTTTGTTTGTTTGTTTGTTTGTTTGTTTGTTTGTTTGTTTCTGTATGGGGTCTATATTATTGTTACCGGAGAAGTTTCATGTTTAGTTTGGAAAGTTTTTATTTTATTTTAGGTACAGCGCGCGCGCCACATCACGTGACACGGGTTTATAATAACGAAAAGATAGTCTTTTTATTTCTTTTTAGGTGGGGACGTTAAACAGACAACATCTATACAGATGGAATGTACACAATGTAATTTCTTTTGTCATTGTAGGAAATTGACATTTTAATGACAGTTCACGGGCAGTGCATGTTTTGGATTTAATTGATCCGGTGTAACTTTTAAACCCATTTATTGATTATATTCTGATATTGTACATTTTTCAGCACCTGTTTGTAACACAGATTAGTATTTCAATCTCGGAGCGGACATTTTGTTGTAGGTTTTTACTGAGATTCACGGACCTAGCAAGCGATTTTTACGGCATTGCCATTTCTTTTCTCTAGGAAAAGCTGTGAGAGATATCTGCACAAAGTTTTTTTATAAACTTTCAGTACATGTATGCCCTGCTGACTGCAAATTTTGAGGTCGATTGTACTTGTAGTTTCAGAGAACATGTGGATTTTTTTTTCAGAAGTGACGCAAGAACAATATTAAATTTCATTTTTTTCATGAAACATGATTGATTGATCATGATCATGATTGACTGATTACTTGATTGATTGATTGATTGATTGATTGATTGATTGATTGATTGATTAGTTGGTTGGTTAGTTGGTTGGTTGGTTGGTTGGTTGGTTGGTTGGTTGGTTGGTTGGTTAAACACGTTGGATAGGGTCAATTGAAACAGCGAAAAAGAAACAAAGAAGATCTTGGACCGTTTATTAAACACATGTGACGGATACATGATTGATTGATCATGATCATGATTGATTGATTGATCATGATCATGATTGATTGATTGATTGATTGATTGATAAGTTGGTTGGTTGGTTGGTTGGTTAAACACTTTGGATAGAGTCAATTGAGACAGCGAAAGAGAAACAAAGATCTTGGACCGTTTTTTAAACACATGAGACGGAAACATGATTGATTGATCATGATCATGATCGATTGATTGATTGATTGATTGATTGATTATTTGGTTTGTTGGTTGGTTGGTTAAACACGTTGGATAGGGTCAATTGAAACAGCGAAAAAGAAACGAAGAAGATCTTGAACCCTATAATTAACACATGAGACGGAAACATGATTGATTGATTGATTGATTGATTGATTGATCATGATCATGATTGATTGATTGATTGATTGATTGATTGATTGGTTGGTTGGTTGGTTGGTTGGTTGGCAAACACACATAAAAAATTTCAAGTAGTGCCCCAAATCACATATGTACATGACCTTGACCTTTGACCTTGTGACCTTTGTCAAGGTCATTGCTTCACAATGTCATTGCAAAAGACCCTATGGGTCAAGGATCTTTTGTTTAAGAGTTTTGCCTAATAATGGCTTTTTATAAACCATCAATGGGGGTTATGTCCCTTACATAATGGTAAAACCAATACAGTCATAATGTAACAAAGTTGCCCCTTGAAGTACTCAACATTTTTCACTGCTTAAATTTTCTGTATCTATAACCATTCAAGAATTATAGGGAAATCAATGACATATGAAAATCTTAAATATGACCTTGACCTTTGACCTTGACCTAATTTTCTTAGTTAGGAATCAGGGGACTCAAATAAAAACATTCCAGGGTTATACGGTTAACGGTTTATGAGTTAAAAAAACATACCGACAAATTTATTCCGTAAAGGTAGATAACTCCTATAAAATTTCATCGAATCGCTTCGATCCAAATTAGTCAAAAATTCCTGAGGATGTAACGAACAATTTGTAAAAAGAATTTTGTCGCTTTCTTATTTTGTTACGAAGGAGATGCACACACATGACAAACAGTGAATAGGGAGATAACTCTTACAAAGAAAATGGTTGGGCTTAGCAGGGTGAAATTTAAAAGCGCATAAACTATACGATACAATATGAAAAAAATCTAAGCGACATATTGCGAAACAAACATTTATCGCAAGAACAAAATTTGGCGGAAGAAAAAAATAATAATAATAATAATAATCAGAACAAATACAATAGGCTTTCCACAGAAAAGTGGAAAGACCTAATAATAATACAAATCAGAACAAATACAATAGGCTTTCCACAGAAAAGTGGAAAGACCTAATAATATGGAAAAAACTGGAGTTGTCGTTCGTTTAACGTTGATAGGATAGATAGCACACAACCTACATTCAGTTGTAAGTGGAGGGTTTAAAAAAAAAAGGGGGGCAAAAGGGGGTCTCGGGGAATTTTTTTTTTTTTATTAACGGAACAGAATGGTTAAAAAGGTTTTTTACAATATAAATCAATTGCTTTAAAAAAGCAATTGTAGGGGGTCTTTCCCCCTTTAAAATTAATTGAATTGCGGGGGGGGGGGGGGTTGTTTGTTTGTTTGTTTGTTTGTTTGTTTGTTTGTTTGTTTCTGTATGGGGTCTATATTATTGTTACCGGAGAAGTTTCATGTTTAGTTTGGAAAGTTTTTATTTTATTTTAGGTACAGCGCGCGCGCCACATCACGTGACACGGGTTTATAATAACGAAAAGATAGTCTTTTTATTTCTTTTTAGGTGGGGACGTTAAACAGACAACATCTATACAGATGGAATGTACACAATGTAATTTCTTTTGTCATTGTAGGAAATTGACATTTTAATGACAGTTCACGGGCAGTGCATGTTTTGGATTTAATTGATCCGGTGTAACTTTTAAACCCATTTATTGATTATATTCTGATATTGTACATTTTTCAGCACCTGTTTGTAACACAGATTAGTATTTCAATCTCGGAGCGGACATTTTGTTGTAGGTTTTTACTGAGATTCACGGACCTAGCAAGCGATTTTTACGGCATTGCCATTTCTTTTCTCTAGGAAAAGCTGTGAGAGATATCTGCACAAAGTTTTTTTATAAACTTTCAGTACATGTATGCCCTGCTGACTGCAAATTTTGAGGTCGATTGTACTTGTAGTTTCAGAGAACATGTGGATTTTTTTTTCAGAAGTGACGCAAGAACAATATTAAATTTCATTTTTTTCATGAAACATGATTGATTGATCATGATCATGATTGACTGATTACTTGATTGATTGATTGATTGATTGATTGATTGATTGATTGATTGATTAGTTGGTTGGTTAGTTGGTTGGTTGGTTGGTTGGTTGGTTGGTTGGTTGGTTGGTTGGTTAAACACGTTGGATAGGGTCAATTGAAACAGCGAAAAAGAAACAAAGAAGATCTTGGACCGTTTATTAAACACATGTGACGGATACATGATTGATTGATCATGATCATGATTGATTGATTGATCATGATCATGATTGATTGATTGATTGATTGATTGATAAGTTGGTTGGTTGGTTGGTTGGTTAAACACTTTGGATAGAGTCAATTGAGACAGCGAAAGAGAAACAAAGATCTTGGACCGTTTTTTAAACACATGAGACGGAAACATGATTGATTGATCATGATCATGATCGATTGATTGATTGATTGATTGATTGATTATTTGGTTTGTTGGTTGGTTGGTTAAACACGTTGGATAGGGTCAATTGAAACAGCGAAAAAGAAACGAAGAAGATCTTGAACCCTATAATTAACACATGAGACGGAAACATGATTGATTGATTGATTGATTGATTGATTGATCATGATCATGATTGATTGATTGATTGATTGATTGATTGATTGATTGGTTGGTTGGTTGGTTGGTTGGCAAACACACATAAAAAATTTCAAGTAGTGCCCCAAATCACATATGTACATGACCTTGACCTTTGACCTTGTGACCTTTGTCAAGGTCATTGCTTCACAATGTCATTGCAAAAGACCCTATGGGTCAAGGATCTTTTGTTTAAGAGTTTTGCCTAATAATGGCTTTTTATAAACCATCAATGGGGGTTATGTCCCTTACATAATGGTAAAACCAATACAGTCATAATGTAACAAAGTTGCCCCTTGAAGTACTCAACATTTTTCACTGCTTAAATTTTCTGTATCTATAACCATTCAAGAATTATAGGGAAATCAATGACATATGAAAATCTTAAATATGACCTTGACCTTTGACCTTGACCTAATTTTCTTAGTTAGGAATCAGGGGACTCAAATAAAAACATTCCAGGGTTATACGGTTAACGGTTTATGAGTTAAAAAAACATACCGACAAATTTATTCCGTAAAGGTAGATAACTCCTATAAAATTTCATCGAATCGCTTCGATCCAAATTAGTCAAAAATTCCTGAGGATGTAACGAACAATTTGTAAAAAGAATTTTGTCGCTTTCTTATTTTGTTACGAAGGAGATGCACACACATGACAAACAGTGAATAGGGAGATAACTCTTACAAAGAAAATGGTTGGGCTTAGCAGGGTGAAATTTAAAAGCGCATAAACTATACGATACAATATGAAAAAAATCTAAGCGACATATTGCGAAACAAACATTTATCGCAAGAACAAAATTTGGCGGAAGAAAAAAATAATAATAATAATAATAATCAGAACAAATACAATAGGCTTTCCACAGAAAAGTGGAAAGACCTAATAATAATACAAATCAGAACAAATACAATAGGCTTTCCACAGAAAAGTGGAAAGACCTAATAATATGGAAAAAACTGGAGTTGTCGTTCGTTTAACGTTGATAGGATAGATAGCACACAACCTACATTCAGTTGTAAGTGGAGGGTTTAAAAAAAAAAGGGGGGCAAAAGGGGGTCTCGGGGAATTTTTTTTTTTTTATTAACGGAACAGAATGGTTAAAAAGGTTTTTTACAATATAAATCAATTGCTTTAAAAAAGCAATTGTAGGGGGTCTTTCCCCCTTTAAAATTAATTGAATTGCGGGGGGGGGGGGGGTTGTTTGTTTGTTTGTTTGTTTGTTTGTTTGTTTGTTTGTTTCTGTATGGGGTCTATATTATTGTTACCGGAGAAGTTTCATGTTTAGTTTGGAAAGTTTTTATTTTATTTTAGGTACAGCGCGCGCGCCACATCACGTGACACGGGTTTATAATAACGAAAAGATAGTCTTTTTATTTCTTTTTAGGTGGGGACGTTAAACAGACAACATCTATACAGATGGAATGTACACAATGTAATTTCTTTTGTCATTGTAGGAAATTGACATTTTAATGACAGTTCACGGGCAGTGCATGTTTTGGATTTAATTGATCCGGTGTAACTTTTAAACCCATTTATTGATTATATTCTGATATTGTACATTTTTCAGCACCTGTTTGTAACACAGATTAGTATTTCAATCTCGGAGCGGACATTTTGTTGTAGGTTTTTACTGAGATTCACGGACCTAGCAAGCGATTTTTACGGCATTGCCATTTCTTTTCTCTAGGAAAAGCTGTGAGAGATATCTGCACAAAGTTTTTTTATAAACTTTCAGTACATGTATGCCCTGCTGACTGCAAATTTTGAGGTCGATTGTACTTGTAGTTTCAGAGAACATGTGGATTTTTTTTTCAGAAGTGACGCAAGAACAATATTAAATTTCATTTTTTTCATGAAACATGATTGATTGATCATGATCATGATTGACTGATTACTTGATTGATTGATTGATTGATTGATTGATTGATTGATTGATTGATTAGTTGGTTGGTTAGTTGGTTGGTTGGTTGGTTGGTTGGTTGGTTGGTTGGTTGGTTGGTTAAACACGTTGGATAGGGTCAATTGAAACAGCGAAAAAGAAACAAAGAAGATCTTGGACCGTTTATTAAACACATGTGACGGATACATGATTGATTGATCATGATCATGATTGATTGATTGATCATGATCATGATTGATTGATTGATTGATTGATTGATAAGTTGGTTGGTTGGTTGGTTGGTTAAACACTTTGGATAGAGTCAATTGAGACAGCGAAAGAGAAACAAAGATCTTGGACCGTTTTTTAAACACATGAGACGGAAACATGATTGATTGATCATGATCATGATCGATTGATTGATTGATTGATTGATTGATTATTTGGTTTGTTGGTTGGTTGGTTAAACACGTTGGATAGGGTCAATTGAAACAGCGAAAAAGAAACGAAGAAGATCTTGAACCCTATAATTAACACATGAGACGGAAACATGATTGATTGATTGATTGATTGATTGATTGATCATGATCATGATTGATTGATTGATTGATTGATTGATTGATTGGTTGGTTGGTTGGTTGGTTGGTTGGCAAACACACATAAAAAATTTCAAGTAGTGCCCCAAATCACATATGTACATGACCTTGACCTTTGACCTTGTGACCTTTGTCAAGGTCATTGCTTCACAATGTCATTGCAAAAGACCCTATGGGTCAAGGATCTTTTGTTTAAGAGTTTTGCCTAATAATGGCTTTTTATAAACCATCAATGGGGGTTATGTCCCTTACATAATGGTAAAACCAATACAGTCATAATGTAACAAAGTTGCCCCTTGAAGTACTCAACATTTTTCACTGCTTAAATTTTCTGTATCTATAACCATTCAAGAATTATAGGGAAATCAATGACATATGAAAATCTTAAATATGACCTTGACCTTTGACCTTGACCTAATTTTCTTAGTTAGGAATCAGGGGACTCAAATAAAAACATTCCAGGGTTATACGGTTAACGGTTTATGAGTTAAAAAAACATACCGACAAATTTATTCCGTAAAGGTAGATAACTCCTATAAAATTTCATCGAATCGCTTCGATCCAAATTAGTCAAAAATTCCTGAGGATGTAACGAACAATTTGTAAAAAGAATTTTGTCGCTTTCTTATTTTGTTACGAAGGAGATGCACACACATGACAAACAGTGAATAGGGAGATAACTCTTACAAAGAAAATGGTTGGGCTTAGCAGGGTGAAATTTAAAAGCGCATAAACTATACGATACAATATGAAAAAAATCTAAGCGACATATTGCGAAACAAACATTTATCGCAAGAACAAAATTTGGCGGAAGAAAAAAATAATAATAATAATAATAATCAGAACAAATACAATAGGCTTTCCACAGAAAAGTGGAAAGACCTAATAATAATACAAATCAGAACAAATACAATAGGCTTTCCACAGAAAAGTGAAAAGACCTAATAATATGGAAAAAACTGGAGTTGTCGTTCGTTTAACGTTGATAGGATAGATAGCACACAACCTACATTCAGTTGTAAGTGGAGGGTTTAAAAAAAAAAGGGGGGCAAAAGGGGGTCTCGGGGAATTTTTTTTTTTTTATTAACGGAACAGAATGGTTAAAAAGGTTTTTTACAATATAAATCAATTGCTTTAAAAAAGCAATTGTAGGGGGTCTTTCCCCCTTTAAAATTAATTGAATTGCGGGGGGGGGGGGGGGGGTTGTTTGTTTGTTTGTTTGTTTGTTTGTTTGTTTGTTTGTTTCTGTATGGGGTCTATATTATTGTTACCGGAGAAGTTTCATGTTTAGTTTGGAAAGTTTTTATTTTATTTTAGGTACAGCGCGCGCGCCACATCACGTGACACGGGTTTATAATAACGAAAAGATAGTCTTTTTATTTCTTTTTAGGTGGGGACGTTAAACAGACAACATCTATACAGATGGAATGTACACAATGTAATTTCTTTTGTCATTGTAGGAAATTGACATTTTAATGACAGTTCACGGGCAGTGCATGTTTTGGATTTAATTGATCCGGTGTAACTTTTAAACCCATTTATTGATTATATTCTGATATTGTACATTTTTCAGCACCTGTTTGTAACACAGATTAGTATTTCAATCTCGGAGCGGACATTTTGTTGTAGGTTTTTACTGAGATTCACGGACCTAGCAAGCGATTTTTACGGCATTGCCATTTCTTTTCTCTAGGAAAAGCTGTGAGAGATATCTGCACAAAGTTTTTTTATAAACTTTCAGTACATGTATGCCCTGCTGACTGCAAATTTTGAGGTCGATTGTACTTGTAGTTTCAGAGAACATGTGGATTTTTTTTTCAGAAGTGACGCAAGAACAATATTAAATTTCATTTTTTTCATGAAACATGATTGATTGATCATGATCATGATTGACTGATTACTTGATTGATTGATTGATTGATTGATTGATTGATTGATTGATTGATTAGTTGGTTGGTTAGTTGGTTGGTTGGTTGGTTGGTTGGTTGGTTGGTTGGTTGGTTGGTTAAACACGTTGGATAGGGTCAATTGAAACAGCGAAAAAGAAACAAAGAAGATCTTGGACCGTTTATTAAACACATGTGACGGATACATGATTGATTGATCATGATCATGATTGATTGATTGATCATGATCATGATTGATTGATTGATTGATTGATTGATAAGTTGGTTGGTTGGTTGGTTGGTTAAACACTTTGGATAGAGTCAATTGAGACAGCGAAAGAGAAACAAAGATCTTGGACCGTTTTTTAAACACATGAGACGGAAACATGATTGATTGATCATGATCATGATCGATTGATTGATTGATTGATTGATTGATTATTTGGTTTGTTGGTTGGTTGGTTAAACACGTTGGATAGGGTCAATTGAAACAGCGAAAAAGAAACGAAGAAGATCTTGAACCCTATAATTAACACATGAGACGGAAACATGATTGATTGATTGATTGATTGATTGATCATGATCATGATTGATTGATTGATTGATTGATTGATTGATTGGTTGGTTGGTTGGTTGGTTGGTTGGCAAACACACATAAAAAATTTCAAGTAGTGCCCCAAATCACATATGTACATGACCTTGACCTTTGACCTTGTGACCTTTGTCAAGGTCATTGCTTCACAATGTCATTGCAAAAGACCCTATGGGTCAAGGATCTTTTGTTTAAGAGTTTTGCCTAATAATGGCTTTTTATAAACCATCAATGGGGGTTATGTCCCTTACATAATGGTAAAACCAATACAGTCATAATGTAACAAAGTTGCCCCTTGAAGTACTCAACATTTTTCACTGCTTAAATTTTCTGTATCTATAACCATTCAAGAATTATAGGGAAATCAATGACATATGAAAATCTTAAATATGACCTTGACCTTTGACCTTGACCTAATTTTCTTAGTTAGGAATCAGGGGACTCAAATAAAAACATTCCAGGGTTATACGGTTAACGGTTTATGAGTTAAAAAAACATACCGACAAATTTATTCCGTAAAGGTAGATAACTCCTATAAAATTTCATCGAATCGCTTCGATCCAAATTAGTCAAAAATTCCTGAGGATGTAACGAACAATTTGTAAAAAGAATTTTGTCGCTTTCTTATTTTGTTACGAAGGAGATGCACACACATGACAAACAGTGAATAGGGAGATAACTCTTACAAAGAAAATGGTTGGGCTTAGCAGGGTGAAATTTAAAAGCGCATAAACTATACGATACAATATGAAAAAAATCTAAGCGACATATTGCGAAACAAACATTTATCGCAAGAACAAAATTTGGCGGAAGAAAAAAATAATAATAATAATAATAATCAGAACAAATACAATAGGCTTTCCACAGAAAAGTGGAAAGACCTAATAATAATACAAATCAGAACAAATACAATAGGCTTTCCACAGAAAAGTGGAAAGACCTAATAATATGGAAAAAACTGGAGTTGTCGTTCGTTTAACGTTGATAGGATAGATAGCACACAACCTACATTCAGTTGTAAGTGGAGGGTTTAAAAAAAAAAGGGGGGCAAAAGGGGGTCTCGGGGAATTTTTTTTTTTTTATTAACGGAACAGAATGGTTAAAAAGGTTTTTTACAATATAAATCAATTGCTTTAAAAAAGCAATTGTAGGGGGTCTTTCCCCCTTTAAAATTAATTGAATTGCGGGGGGGGGGGGGTTGTTTGTTTGTTTGTTTGTTTGTTTGTTTGTTTGTTTGTTTCTGTATGGGGTCTATATTATTGTTACCGGAGAAGTTTCATGTTTAGTTTGGAAAGTTTTTATTTTATTTTAGGTACAGCGCGCGCGCCACATCACGTGACACGGGTTTATAATAACGAAAAGATAGTCTTTTTATTTCTTTTTAGGTGGGGACGTTAAACAGACAACATCTATACAGATGGAATGTACACAATGTAATTTCTTTTGTCATTGTAGGAAATTGACATTTTAATGACAGTTCACGGGCAGTGCATGTTTTGGATTTAATTGATCCGGTGTAACTTTTAAACCCATTTATTGATTATATTCTGATATTGTACATTTTTCAGCACCTGTTTGTAACACAGATTAGTATTTCAATCTCGGAGCGGACATTTTGTTGTAGGTTTTTACTGAGATTCACGGACCTAGCAAGCGATTTTTACGGCATTGCCATTTCTTTTCTCTAGGAAAAGCTGTGAGAGATATCTGCACAAAGTTTTTTTATAAACTTTCAGTACATGTATGCCCTGCTGACTGCAAATTTTGAGGTCGATTGTACTTGTAGTTTCAGAGAACATGTGGATTTTTTTTTCAGAAGTGACGCAAGAACAATATTAAATTTCATTTTTTTCATGAAACATGATTGATTGATCATGATCATGATTGACTGATTACTTGATTGATTGATTGATTGATTGATTGATTGATTGATTGATTGATTAGTTGGTTGGTTAGTTGGTTGGTTGGTTGGTTGGTTGGTTGGTTGGTTGGTTGGTTGGTTAAACACGTTGGATAGGGTCAATTGAAACAGCGAAAAAGAAACAAAGAAGATCTTGGACCGTTTATTAAACACATGTGACGGATACATGATTGATTGATCATGATCATGATTGATTGATTGATCATGATCATGATTGATTGATTGATTGATTGATTGATAAGTTGGTTGGTTGGTTGGTTGGTTAAACACTTTGGATAGAGTCAATTGAGACAGCGAAAGAGAAACAAAGATCTTGGACCGTTTTTTAAACACATGAGACGGAAACATGATTGATTGATCATGATCATGATCGATTGATTGATTGATTGATTGATTGATTATTTGGTTTGTTGGTTGGTTGGTTAAACACGTTGGATAGGGTCAATTGAAACAGCGAAAAAGAAACGAAGAAGATCTTGAACCCTATAATTAACACATGAGACGGAAACATGATTGATTGATTGATTGATTGATTGATTGATCATGATCATGATTGATTGATTGATTGATTGATTGATTGATTGGTTGGTTGGTTGGTTGGTTGGTTGGCAAACACACATAAAAAATTTCAAGTAGTGCCCCAAATCACATATGTACATGACCTTGACCTTTGACCTTGTGACCTTTGTCAAGGTCATTGCTTCACAATGTCATTGCAAAAGACCCTATGGGTCAAGGATCTTTTGTTTAAGAGTTTTGCCTAATAATGGCTTTTTATAAACCATCAATGGGGGTTATGTCCCTTACATAATGGTAAAACCAATACAGTCATAATGTAACAAAGTTGCCCCTTGAAGTACTCAACATTTTTCACTGCTTAAATTTTCTGTATCTATAACCATTCAAGAATTATAGGGAAATCAATGACATATGAAAATCTTAAATATGACCTTGACCTTTGACCTTGACCTAATTTTCTTAGTTAGGAATCAGGGGACTCAAATAAAAACATTCCAGGGTTATACGGTTAACGGTTTATGAGTTAAAAAAACATACCGACAAATTTATTCCGTAAAGGTAGATAACTCCTATAAAATTTCATCGAATCGCTTCGATCCAAATTAGTCAAAAATTCCTGAGGATGTAACGAACAATTTGTAAAAAGAATTTTGTCGCTTTCTTATTTTGTTACGAAGGAGATGCACACACATGACAAACAGTGAATAGGGAGATAACTCTTACAAAGAAAATGGTTGGGCTTAGCAGGGTGAAATTTAAAAGCGCATAAACTATACGATACAATATGAAAAAAATCTAAGCGACATATTGCGAAACAAACATTTATCGCAAGAACAAAATTTGGCGGAAGAAAAAAATAATAATAATAATAATAATCAGAACAAATACAATAGGCTTTCCACAGAAAAGTGGAAAGACCTAATAATAATACAAATCAGAACAAATACAATAGGCTTTCCACAGAAAAGTGGAAAGACCTAATAATATGGAAAAAACTGGAGTTGTCGTTCGTTTAACGTTGATAGGATAGATAGCACACAACCTACATTCAGTTGTAAGTGGAGGGTTTAAAAAAAAAGGGGGGCAAAAGGGGGTCTCGGGGAATTTTTTTTTTTTTATTAACGGAACAGAATGGTTAAAAAGGTTTTTTACAATATAAATCAATTGCTTTAAAAAAGCAATTGTAGGGGGTCTTTCCCCCTTTAAAATTAATTGAATTGCGGGGGGGGGGGGTTGTTTGTTTGTTTGTTTGTTTGTTTGTTTGTTTGTTTGTTTGTTTCTGTATGGGGTCTATATTATTGTTACCGGAGAAGTTTCATGTTTAGTTTGGAAAGTTTTTATTTTATTTTAGGTACAGCGCGCGCGCCACATCACGTGACACGGGTTTATAATAACGAAAAGATAGTCTTTTTATTTCTTTTTAGGTGGGGACGTTAAACAGACAACATCTATACAGATGGAATGTACACAATGTAATTTCTTTTGTCATTGTAGGAAATTGACATTTTAATGACAGTTCACGGGCAGTGCATGTTTTGGATTTAATTGATCCGGTGTAACTTTTAAACCCATTTATTGATTATATTCTGATATTGTACATTTTTCAGCACCTGTTTGTAACACAGATTAGTATTTCAATCTCGGAGCGGACATTTTGTTGTAGGTTTTTACTGAGATTCACGGACCTAGCAAGCGATTTTTACGGCATTGCCATTTCTTTTCTCTAGGAAAAGCTGTGAGAGATATCTGCACAAAGTTTTTTTATAAACTTTCAGTACATGTATGCCCTGCTGACTGCAAATTTTGAGGTCGATTGTACTTGTAGTTTCAGAGAACATGTGGATTTTTTTTTCAGAAGTGACGCAAGAACAATATTAAATTTCATTTTTTTCATGAAACATGATTGATTGATCATGATCATGATTGACTGATTACTTGATTGATTGATTGATTGATTGATTGATTGATTGATTGATTGATTAGTTGGTTGGTTAGTTGGTTGGTTGGTTGGTTGGTTGGTTGGTTGGTTGGTTGGTTGGTTAAACACGTTGGATAGGGTCAATTGAAACAGCGAAAAAGAAACAAAGAAGATCTTGGACCGTTTATTAAACACATGTGACGGATACATGATTGATTGATCATGATCATGATTGATTGATTGATCATGATCATGATTGATTGATTGATTGATTGATTGATAAGTTGGTTGGTTGGTTGGTTGGTTAAACACTTTGGATAGAGTCAATTGAGACAGCGAAAGAGAAACAAAGATCTTGGACCGTTTTTTAAACACATGAGACGGAAACATGATTGATTGATCATGATCATGATCGATTGATTGATTGATTGATTGATTGATTATTTGGTTTGTTGGTTGGTTGGTTAAACACGTTGGATAGGGTCAATTGAAACAGCGAAAAAGAAACGAAGAAGATCTTGAACCCTATAATTAACACATGAGACGGAAACATGATTGATTGATTGATTGATTGATTGATTGATCATGATCATGATTGATTGATTGATTGATTGATTGATTGATTGGTTGGTTGGTTGGTTGGTTGGTTGGCAAACACACATAAAAAATTTCAAGTAGTGCCCCAAATCACATATGTACATGACCTTGACCTTTGACCTTGTGACCTTTGTCAAGGTCATTGCTTCACAATGTCATTGCAAAAGACCCTATGGGTCAAGGATCTTTTGTTTAAGAGTTTTGCCTAATAATGGCTTTTTATAAACCATCAATGGGGGTTATGTCCCTTACATAATGGTAAAACCAATACAGTCATAATGTAACAAAGTTGCCCCTTGAAGTACTCAACATTTTTCACTGCTTAAATTTTCTGTATCTATAACCATTCAAGAATTATAGGGAAATCAATGACATATGAAAATCTTAAATATGACCTTGACCTTTGACCTTGACCTAATTTTCTTAGTTAGGAATCAGGGGACTCAAATAAAAACATTCCAGGGTTATACGGTTAACGGTTTATGAGTTAAAAAAACATACCGACAAATTTATTCCGTAAAGGTAGATAACTCCTATAAAATTTCATCGAATCGCTTCGATCCAAATTAGTCAAAAATTCCTGAGGATGTAACGAACAATTTGTAAAAAGAATTTTGTCGCTTTCTTATTTTGTTACGAAGGAGATGCACACACATGACAAACAGTGAATAGGGAGATAACTCTTACAAAGAAAATGGTTGGGCTTAGCAGGGTGAAATTTAAAAGCGCATAAACTATACGATACAATATGAAAAAAATCTAAGCGACATATTGCGAAACAAACATTTATCGCAAGAACAAAATTTGGCGGAAGAAAAAAATAATAATAATAATAATAATCAGAACAAATACAATAGGCTTTCCACAGAAAAGTGGAAAGACCTAATAATAATACAAATCAGAACAAATACAATAGGCTTTCCACAGAAAAGTGGAAAGACCTAATAATATGGAAAAAACTGGAGTTGTCGTTCGTTTAACGTTGATAGGATAGATAGCACACAACCTACATTCAGTTGTAAGTGGAGGGTTTAAAAAAAAAAGGGGGGCAAAAGGGGGTCTCGGGGAATTTTTTTTTTTTTATTAACGGAACAGAATGGTTAAAAAGGTTTTTTACAATATAAATCAATTGCTTTAAAAAAGCAATTGTAGGGGGTCTTTCCCCCTTTAAAATTAATTGAATTGCGGGGGGGGGGGGGGGTTGTTTGTTTGTTTGTTTGTTTGTTTGTTTGTTTGTTTGTTTCTGTATGGGGTCTATATTATTGTTACCGGAGAAGTTTCATGTTTAGTTTGGAAAGTTTTTATTTTATTTTAGGTACAGCGCGCGCGCCACATCACGTGACACGGGTTTATAATAACGAAAAGATAGTCTTTTTATTTCTTTTTAGGTGGGGACGTTAAACAGACAACATCTATACAGATGGAATGTACACAATGTAATTTCTTTTGTCATTGTAGGAAATTGACATTTTAATGACAGTTCACGGGCAGTGCATGTTTTGGATTTAATTGATCCGGTGTAACTTTTAAACCCATTTATTGATTATATTCTGATATTGTACATTTTTCAGCACCTGTTTGTAACACAGATTAGTATTTCAATCTCGGAGCGGACATTTTGTTGTAGGTTTTTACTGAGATTCACGGACCTAGCAAGCGATTTTTACGGCATTGCCATTTCTTTTCTCTAGGAAAAGCTGTGAGAGATATCTGCACAAAGTTTTTTTATAAACTTTCAGTACATGTATGCCCTGCTGACTGCAAATTTTGAGGTCGATTGTACTTGTAGTTTCAGAGAACATGTGGATTTTTTTTTCAGAAGTGACGCAAGAACAATATTAAATTTCATTTTTTTCATGAAACATGATTGATTGATCATGATCATGATTGACTGATTACTTGATTGATTGATTGATTGATTGATTGATTGATTGATTGATTGATTAGTTGGTTGGTTAGTTGGTTGGTTGGTTGGTTGGTTGGTTGGTTGGTTGGTTGGTTAAACACGTTGGATAGGGTCAATTGAAACAGCGAAAAAGAAACAAAGAAGATCTTGGACCGTTTATTAAACACATGTGACGGATACATGATTGATTGATCATGATCATGATTGATTGATTGATCATGATCATGATTGATTGATTGATTGATTGATTGATAAGTTGGTTGGTTGGTTGGTTGGTTAAACACTTTGGATAGAGTCAATTGAGACAGCGAAAGAGAAACAAAGATCTTGGACCGTTTTTTAAACACATGAGACGGAAACATGATTGATTGATCATGATCATGATCGATTGATTGATTGATTGATTGATTGATTATTTGGTTTGTTGGTTGGTTGGTTAAACACGTTGGATAGGGTCAATTGAAACAGCGAAAAAGAAACGAAGAAGATCTTGAACCCTATAATTAACACATGAGACGGAAACATGATTGATTGATTGATTGATTGATTGATTGATCATGATCATGATTGATTGATTGATTGATTGATTGATTGATTGGTTGGTTGGTTGGTTGGTTGGTTGGCAAACACACATAAAAAATTTCAAGTAGTGCCCCAAATCACATATGTACATGACCTTGACCTTTGACCTTGTGACCTTTGTCAAGGTCATTGCTTCACAATGTCATTGCAAAAGACCCTATGGGTCAAGGATCTTTTGTTTAAGAGTTTTGCCTAATAATGGCTTTTTATAAACCATCAATGGGGGTTATGTCCCTTACATAATGGTAAAACCAATACAGTCATAATGTAACAAAGTTGCCCCTTGAAGTACTCAACATTTTTCACTGCTTAAATTTTCTGTATCTATAACCATTCAAGAATTATAGGGAAATCAATGACATATGAAAATCTTAAATATGACCTTGACCTTTGACCTTGACCTAATTTTCTTAGTTAGGAATCAGGGGACTCAAATAAAAACATTCCAGGGTTATACGGTTAACGGTTTATGAGTTAAAAAAACATACCGACAAATTTATTCCGTAAAGGTAGATAACTCCTATAAAATTTCATCGAATCGCTTCGATCCAAATTAGTCAAAAATTCCTGAGGATGTAACGAACAATTTGTAAAAAGAATTTTGTCGCTTTCTTATTTTGTTACGAAGGAGATGCACACACATGACAAACAGTGAATAGGGAGATAACTCTTACAAAGAAAATGGTTGGGCTTAGCAGGGTGAAATTTAAAAGCGCATAAACTATACGATACAATATGAAAAAAATCTAAGCGACATATTGCGAAACAAACATTTATCGCAAGAACAAAATTTGGCGGAAGAAAAAAATAATAATAATAATAATAATCAGAACAAATACAATAGGCTTTCCACAGAAAAGTGGAAAGACCTAATAATAATACAAATCAGAACAAATACAATAGGCTTTCCACAGAAAAGTGGAAAGACCTAATAATATGGAAAAAACTGGAGTTGTCGTTCGTTTAACGTTGATAGGATAGATAGCACACAACCTACATTCAGTTGTAAGTGGAGGGTTTAAAAAAAAAAGGGGGGCAAAAGGGGGTCTCGGGGAATTTTTTTTTTTTTATTAACGGAACAGAATGGTTAAAAAGGTTTTTTACAATATAAATCAATTGCTTTAAAAAAGCAATTGTAGGGGGTCTTTCCCCCTTTAAAATTAATTGAATTGCGGGGGGGGGGGGGGTTGTTTGTTTGTTTGTTTGTTTGTTTGTTTGTTTGTTTGTTTCTGTATGGGGTCTATATTATTGTTACCGGAGAAGTTTCATGTTTAGTTTGGAAAGTTTTTATTTTATTTTAGGTACAGCGCGCGCGCCACATCACGTGACACGGGTTTATAATAACGAAAAGATAGTCTTTTTATTTCTTTTTAGGTGGGGACGTTAAACAGACAACATCTATACAGATGGAATGTACACAATGTAATTTCTTTTGTCATTGTAGGAAATTGACATTTTAATGACAGTTCACGGGCAGTGCATGTTTTGGATTTAATTGATCCGGTGTAACTTTTAAACCCATTTATTGATTATATTCTGATATTGTACATTTTTCAGCACCTGTTTGTAACACAGATTAGTATTTCAATCTCGGAGCGGACATTTTGTTGTAGGTTTTTACTGAGATTCACGGACCTAGCAAGCGATTTTTACGGCATTGCCATTTCTTTTCTCTAGGAAAAGCTGTGAGAGATATCTGCACAAAGTTTTTTTATAAACTTTCAGTACATGTATGCCCTGCTGACTGCAAATTTTGAGGTCGATTGTACTTGTAGTTTCAGAGAACATGTGGATTTTTTTTTCAGAAGTGACGCAAGAACAATATTAAATTTCATTTTTTTCATGAAACATGATTGATTGATCATGATCATGATTGACTGATTACTTGATTGATTGATTGATTGATTGATTGATTGATTGATTGATTGATTAGTTGGTTGGTTAGTTGGTTGGTTGGTTGGTTGGTTGGTTGGTTGGTTGGTTGGTTGGTTAAACACGTTGGATAGGGTCAATTGAAACAGCGAAAAAGAAACAAAGAAGATCTTGGACCGTTTATTAAACACATGTGACGGATACATGATTGATTGATCATGATCATGATTGATTGATTGATCATGATCATGATTGATTGATTGATTGATTGATTGATAAGTTGGTTGGTTGGTTGGTTGGTTAAACACTTTGGATAGAGTCAATTGAGACAGCGAAAGAGAAACAAAGATCTTGGACCGTTTTTTAAACACATGAGACGGAAACATGATTGATTGATCATGATCATGATCGATTGATTGATTGATTGATTGATTGATTATTTGGTTTGTTGGTTGGTTGGTTAAACACGTTGGATAGGGTCAATTGAAACAGCGAAAAAGAAACGAAGAAGATCTTGAACCCTATAATTAACACATGAGACGGAAACATGATTGATTGATTGATTGATTGATTGATTGATCATGATCATGATTGATTGATTGATTGATTGATTGATTGATTGGTTGGTTGGTTGGTTGGTTGGTTGGCAAACACACATAAAAAATTTCAAGTAGTGCCCCAAATCACATATGTACATGACCTTGACCTTTGACCTTGTGACCTTTGTCAAGGTCATTGCTTCACAATGTCATTGCAAAAGACCCTATGGGTCAAGGATCTTTTGTTTAAGAGTTTTGCCTAATAATGGCTTTTTATAAACCATCAATGGGGGTTATGTCCCTTACATAATGGTAAAACCAATACAGTCATAATGTAACAAAGTTGCCCCTTGAAGTACTCAACATTTTTCACTGCTTAAATTTTCTGTATCTATAACCATTCAAGAATTATAGGGAAATCAATGACATATGAAAATCTTAAATATGACCTTGACCTTTGACCTTGACCTAATTTTCTTAGTTAGGAATCAGGGGACTCAAATAAAAACATTCCAGGGTTATACGGTTAACGGTTTATGAGTTAAAAAAACATACCGACAAATTTATTCCGTAAAGGTAGATAACTCCTATAAAATTTCATCGAATCGCTTCGATCCAAATTAGTCAAAAATTCCTGAGGATGTAACGAACAATTTGTAAAAAGAATTTTGTCGCTTTCTTATTTTGTTACGAAGGAGATGCACACACATGACAAACAGTGAATAGGGAGATAACTCTTACAAAGAAAATGGTTGGGCTTAGCAGGGTGAAATTTAAAAGCGCATAAACTATACGATACAATATGAAAAAAATCTAAGCGACATATTGCGAAACAAACATTTATCGCAAGAACAAAATTTGGCGGAAGAAAAAAATAATAATAATTAAAAACCAATTGTTCAGAGAACAATTGTAGGTCTTTCCACTAGAAAAGATCTATTTTGATATTGAAATATTAAAAATCAATTTAAAATGTTAGTTCCTATGGCTGTAAGATGTATTTATATGAATTTAAAGCAAAGGTCAAAATCTAGAACGTCATATTAACCTATGACCTTGACCTCAATTTCAAGTTCACAAACCAAGGACCTTAAATCAAAAGACCCAAGGTCTTTAATATGTTTGGTTTATTAGTAATATCACTTTACGCGTAATTCTAAATGTAAGATGGGCAAAAACTCCTATTTATTGCCTGCGCACCCTTTCAATCAAAATATACAAGTAAGGACATGTCGCAACTAACAATTTATGAAAAATTATTTGTCGATATGTCATAAGGTATTTGAAAATAAATGAAAATAAGCCAAAATCAAAATTTAGAATATGACCTTGACCTTTGACCTTGACTTCATTTTTATTATTTTCGACCAAGAACCCCAAATCTAAAGACCCTATGTCTTTATCACTTATGGTTTACCATTTAGAAATGCATATCACTTAATTTAAGGGAAAAGGGGGAATAACTCTCATATGGAGTCTCCGTAAAGCTTCGGTCCAAATGAATATCCTAATCCTGAAGATGTAACGAGCAATTTGGTAAAATAAATTTGTCGTAATCTTTAACGGTTGTGAAGGAGTAGTGGCCACAAGAAAAACAGTGTTTGGGGAGATAACTCTTACAACGTAAAGTATTTTGTTACACAGTTGTAAATTTTTAAAGCGTATAAACTATATGATACCATATTCCAAATATCTTAGCGACATCTTTTGAAACATCAATAATACGCAAGAAAAAAAATTAGGCGGAAGAAAAAAAAAAAAAAAAATAATAATAATAATAATCAGAACAAATTCAATAGGTCTTTCCACGGAAAGGTGGAAAGACCTAATAATAATAATCAGAACAAATACAATAGGCTTTCCACAGAAAAGTGGAAAGACCTAATAATAATACAAATCAGAACAAATACAATAGGCTTTCCACAGAAAAGTGGAAAGACCTAATAATATGGAAAAAACTGGAGTTGTCGTTCGTTTAACGTTGATAGGATAGATAGCACACAACCTACATTCAGTTGTAAGTGGAGGGTTTAAAAAAAAAAGGGGGGCAAAAGGGGGTCTCGGGGAATTTTTTTTTTTTTATTAACGGAACAGAATGGTTAAAAAGGTTTTTTACAATATAAATCAATTGCTTTAAAAAAGCAATTGTAGGGGGTCTTTCCCCCTTTAAAATTAATTGAATTGCGGGGGGGGGGGGGGTTGTTTGTTTGTTTGTTTGTTTGTTTGTTTGTTTGTTTGTTTGTTTCTGTATGGGGTCTATATTATTGTTACCGGAGAAGTTTCATGTTTAGTTTGGAAAGTTTTTATTTTATTTTAGGTACAGCGCGCGCGCCACATCACGTGACACGGGTTTATAATAACGAAAAGATAGTCTTTTTATTTCTTTTTAGGTGGGGACGTTAAACAGACAACATCTATACAGATGGAATGTACACAATGTAATTTCTTTTGTCATTGTAGGAAATTGACATTTTAATGACAGTTCACGGGCAGTGCATGTTTTGGATTTAATTGATCCGGTGTAACTTTTAAACCCATTTATTGATTATATTCTGATATTGTACATTTTTCAGCACCTGTTTGTAACACAGATTAGTATTTCAATCTCGGAGCGGACATTTTGTTGTAGGTTTTTACTGAGATTCACGGACCTAGCAAGCGATTTTTACGGCATTGCCATTTCTTTTCTCTAGGAAAAGCTGTGAGAGATATCTGCACAAAGTTTTTTTATAAACTTTCAGTACATGTATGCCCTGCTGACTGCAAATTTTGAGGTCGATTGTACTTGTAGTTTCAGAGAACATGTGGATTTTTTTTTCAGAAGTGACGCAAGAACAATATTAAATTTCATTTTTTTCATGAAACATGATTGATTGATCATGATCATGATTGACTGATTACTTGATTGATTGATTGATTGATTGATTGATTGATTGATTGATTGATTAGTTGGTTGGTTAGTTGGTTGGTTGGTTGGTTGGTTGGTTGGTTGGTTGGTTGGTTGGTTAAACACGTTGGATAGGGTCAATTGAAACAGCGAAAAAGAAACAAAGAAGATCTTGGACCGTTTATTAAACACATGTGACGGATACATGATTGATTGATCATGATCATGATTGATTGATTGATCATGATCATGATTGATTGATTGATTGATTGATTGATAAGTTGGTTGGTTGGTTGGTTGGTTAAACACTTTGGATAGAGTCAATTGAGACAGCGAAAGAGAAACAAAGATCTTGGACCGTTTTTTAAACACATGAGACGGAAACATGATTGATTGATCATGATCATGATCGATTGATTGATTGATTGATTGATTGATTATTTGGTTTGTTGGTTGGTTGGTTAAACACGTTGGATAGGGTCAATTGAAACAGCGAAAAAGAAACGAAGAAGATCTTGAACCCTATAATTAACACATGAGACGGAAACATGATTGATTGATTGATTGATTGATTGATTGATCATGATCATGATTGATTGATTGATTGATTGATTGATTGATTGGTTGGTTGGTTGGTTGGTTGGTTGGCAAACACACATAAAAAATTTCAAGTAGTGCCCCAAATCACATATGTACATGACCTTGACCTTTGACCTTGTGACCTTTGTCAAGGTCATTGCTTCACAATGTCATTGCAAAAGACCCTATGGGTCAAGGATCTTTTGTTTAAGAGTTTTGCCTAATAATGGCTTTTTATAAACCATCAATGGGGGTTATGTCCCTTACATAATGGTAAAACCAATACAGTCATAATGTAACAAAGTTGCCCCTTGAAGTACTCAACATTTTTCACTGCTTAAATTTTCTGTATCTATAACCATTCAAGAATTATAGGGAAATCAATGACATATGAAAATCTTAAATATGACCTTGACCTTTGACCTTGACCTAATTTTCTTAGTTAGGAATCAGGGGACTCAAATAAAAACATTCCAGGGTTATACGGTTAACGGTTTATGAGTTAAAAAAACATACCGACAAATTTATTCCGTAAAGGTAGATAACTCCTATAAAATTTCATCGAATCGCTTCGATCCAAATTAGTCAAAAATTCCTGAGGATGTAACGAACAATTTGTAAAAAGAATTTTGTCGCTTTCTTATTTTGTTACGAAGGAGATGCACACACATGACAAACAGTGAATAGGGAGATAACTCTTACAAAGAAAATGGTTGGGCTTAGCAGGGTGAAATTTAAAAGCGCATAAACTATACGATACAATATGAAAAAAATCTAAGCGACATATTGCGAAACAAACATTTATCGCAAGAACAAAATTTGGCGGAAGAAAAAAATAATAATAATAATAATAATCAGAACAAATACAATAGGCTTTCCACAGAAAAGTGGAAAGACCTAATAATAATACAAATCAGAACAAATACAATAGGCTTTCCACAGAAAAGTGGAAAGACCTAATAATATGGAAAAAACTGGAGTTGTCGTTCGTTTAACGTTGATAGGATAGATAGCACACAACCTACATTCAGTTGTAAGTGGAGGGTTTAAAAAAAAAAGGGGGGCAAAAGGGGGTCTCGGGGAATTTTTTTTTTTTTATTAACGGAACAGAATGGTTAAAAAGGTTTTTTACAATATAAATCAATTGCTTTAAAAAAGCAATTGTAGGGGGTCTTTCCCCCTTTAAAATTAATTGAATTGCGGGGGGGGGGGGGGTTGTTTGTTTGTTTGTTTGTTTGTTTGTTTGTTTGTTTGTTTGTTTCTGTATGGGGTCTATATTATTGTTACCGGAGAAGTTTCATGTTTAGTTTGGAAAGTTTTTATTTTATTTTAGGTACAGCGCGCGCGCCACATCACGTGACACGGGTTTATAATAACGAAAAGATAGTCTTTTTATTTCTTTTTAGGTGGGGACGTTAAACAGACAACATCTATACAGATGGAATGTACACAATGTAATTTCTTTTGTCATTGTAGGAAATTGACATTTTAATGACAGTTCACGGGCAGTGCATGTTTTGGATTTAATTGATCCGGTGTAACTTTTAAACCCATTTATTGATTATATTCTGATATTGTACATTTTTCAGCACCTGTTTGTAACACAGATTAGTATTTCAATCTCGGAGCGGACATTTTGTTGTAGGTTTTTACTGAGATTCACGGACCTAGCAAGCGATTTTTACGGCATTGCCATTTCTTTTCTCTAGGAAAAGCTGTGAGAGATATCTGCACAAAGTTTTTTTATAAACTTTCAGTACATGTATGCCCTGCTGACTGCAAATTTTGAGGTCGATTGTACTTGTAGTTTCAGAGAACATGTGGATTTTTTTTTTCAGAAGTGACGCAAGAACAATATTAAATTTCATTTTTTTCATGAAACATGATTGATTGATCATGATCATGATTGACTGATTACTTGATTGATTGATTGATTGATTGATTGATTGATTGATTGATTGATTAGTTGGTTGGTTAGTTGGTTGGTTGGTTGGTTGGTTGGTTGGTTGGTTGGTTGGTTAAACACGTTGGATAGGGTCAATTGAAACAGCGAAAAAGAAACAAAGAAGATCTTGGACCGTTTATTAAACACATGTGACGGATACATGATTGATTGATCATGATCATGATTGATTGATTGATCATGATCATGATTGATTGATTGATTGATTGATTGATAAGTTGGTTGGTTGGTTGGTTGGTTAAACACTTTGGATAGAGTCAATTGAGACAGCGAAAGAGAAACAAAGATCTTGGACCGTTTTTTAAACACATGAGACGGAAACATGATTGATTGATCATGATCATGATCGATTGATTGATTGATTGATTGATTGATTATTTGGTTTGTTGGTTGGTTGGTTAAACACGTTGGATAGGGTCAATTGAAACAGCGAAAAAGAAACGAAGAAGATCTTGAACCCTATAATTAACACATGAGACGGAAACATGATTGATTGATTGATTGATTGATTGATTGATCATGATCATGATTGATTGATTGATTGATTGATTGATTGGTTGGTTGGTTGGTTGGTTGGCAAACACACATAAAAAATTTCAAGTAGTGCCCCAAATCACATATGTACATGACCTTGACCTTTGACCTTGTGACCTTTGTCAAGGTCATTGCTTCACAATGTCATTGCAAAAGACCCTATGGGTCAAGGATCTTTTGTTTAAGAGTTTTGCCTAATAATGGCTTTTTATAAACCATCAATGGGGGTTATGTCCCTTACATAATGGTAAAACCAATACAGTCATAATGTAACAAAGTTGCCCCTTGAAGTACTCAACATTTTTCACTGCTTAAATTTTCTGTATCTATAACCATTCAAGAATTATAGGGAAATCAATGACATATGAAAATCTTAAATATGACCTTGACCTTTGACCTTGACCTAATTTTCTTAGTTAGGAATCAGGGGACTCAAATAAAAACATTCCAGGGTTATACGGTTAACGGTTTATGAGTTAAAAAAACATACCGACAAATTTATTCCGTAAAGGTAGATAACTCCTATAAAATTTCATCGAATCGCTTCGATCCAAATTAGTCAAAAATTCCTGAGGATGTAACGAACAATTTGTAAAAAGAATTTTGTCGCTTTCTTATTTTGTTACGAAGGAGATGCACACACATGACAAACAGTGAATAGGGAGATAACTCTTACAAAGAAAATGGTTGGGCTTAGCAGGGTGAAATTTAAAAGCGCATAAACTATACGATACAATATGAAAAAAATCTAAGCGACATATTGCGAAACAAACATTTATCGCAAGAACAAAATTTGGCGGAAGAAAAAAATAATAATAATAATAATAATCAGAACAAATACAATAGGCTTTCCACAGAAAAGTGGAAAGACCTAATAATAATACAAATCAGAACAAATACAATAGGCTTTCCACAGAAAAGTGGAAAGACCTAATAATATGGAAAAAACTGGAGTTGTCGTTCGTTTAACGTTGATAGGATAGATAGCACACAACCTACATTCAGTTGTAAGTGGAGGGTTTAAAAAAAAAAGGGGGGCAAAAGGGGGTCTCGGGGATTTTTTTTTTTTTTATTAACGGAACAGAATGGTTAAAAAGGTTTTTTACAATATAAATCAATTGCTTTAAAAAAGCAATTGTAGGGGGTCTTTCCCCCTTTAAAATTAATTGAATTGCGGGGGGGGGGGGTTGTTTGTTTGTTTGTTTGTTTGTTTGTTTGTTTGTTTGTTTCTGTATGGGGTCTATATTATTGTTACCGGAGAAGTTTCATGTTTAGTTTGGAAAGTTTTTATTTTATTTTAGGTACAGCGCGCGCGCCACATCACGTGACACGGGTTTATAATAACGAAAAGATAGTCTTTTTATTTCTTTTTAGGTGGGGACGTTAAACAGACAACATCTATACAGATGGAATGTACACAATGTAATTTCTTTTGTCATTGTAGGAAATTGACATTTTAATGACAGTTCACGGGCAGTGCATGTTTTGGATTTAATTGATCCGGTGTAACTTTTAAACCCATTTATTGATTATATTCTGATATTGTACATTTTTCAGCACCTGTTTGTAACACAGATTAGTATTTCAATCTCGGAGCGGACATTTTGTTGTAGGTTTTTACTGAGATTCACGGACCTAGCAAGCGATTTTTACGGCATTGCCATTTCTTTTCTCTAGGAAAAGCTGTGAGAGATATCTGCACAAAGTTTTTTTATAAACTTTCAGTACATGTATGCCCTGCTGACTGCAAATTTTGAGGTCGATTGTACTTGTAGTTTCAGAGAACATGTGGATTTTTTTTTTCAGAAGTGACGCAAGAACAATATTAAATTTCATTTTTTTCATGAAACATGATTGATTGATCATGATCATGATTGACTGATTACTTGATTGATTGATTGATTGATTGATTGATTGATTGATTGATTGATTAGTTGGTTGGTTAGTTGGTTGGTTGGTTGGTTGGTTGGTTGGTTGGTTGGTTGGTTGGTTAAACACGTTGGATAGGGTCAATTGAAACAGCGAAAAAGAAACAAAGAAGATCTTGGACCGTTTATTAAACACATGTGACGGATACATGATTGATTGATCATGATCATGATTGATTGATTGATCATGATCATGATTGATTGATTGATTGATTGATTGATAAGTTGGTTGGTTGGTTGGTTGGTTAAACACTTTGGATAGAGTCAATTGAGACAGCGAAAGAGAAACAAAGATCTTGGACCGTTTTTTAAACACATGAGACGGAAACATGATTGATTGATCATGATCATGATCGATTGATTGATTGATTGATTGATTGATTATTTGGTTTGTTGGTTGGTTGGTTAAACACGTTGGATAGGGTCAATTGAAACAGCGAAAAAGAAACGAAGAAGATCTTGAACCCTATAATTAACACATGAGACGGAAACATGATTGATTGATTGATTGATTGATTGATTGATCATGATCATGATTGATTGATTGATTGATTGATTGATTGGTTGGTTGGTTGGTTGGTTGGCAAACACACATAAAAAATTTCAAGTAGTGCCCCAAATCACATATGTACATGACCTTGACCTTTGACCTTGTGACCTTTGTCAAGGTCATTGCTTCACAATGTCATTGCAAAAGACCCTATGGGTCAAGGATCTTTTGTTTAAGAGTTTTGCCTAATAATGGCTTTTTATAAACCATCAATGGGGGTTATGTCCCTTACATAATGGTAAAACCAATACAGTCATAATGTAACAAAGTTGCCCCTTGAAGTACTCAACATTTTTCACTGCTTAAATTTTCTGTATCTATAACCATTCAAGAATTATAGGGAAATCAATGACATATGAAAATCTTAAATATGACCTTGACCTTTGACCTTGACCTAATTTTCTTAGTTAGGAATCAGGGGACTCAAATAAAAACATTCCAGGGTTATACGGTTAACGGTTTATGAGTTAAAAAAACATACCGACAAATTTATTCCGTAAAGGTAGATAACTCCTATAAAATTTCATCGAATCGCTTCGATCCAAATTAGTCAAAAATTCCTGAGGATGTAACGAACAATTTGTAAAAAGAATTTTGTCGCTTTCTTATTTTGTTACGAAGGAGATGCACACACATGACAAACAGTGAATAGGGAGATAACTCTTACAAAGAAAATGGTTGGGCTTAGCAGGGTGAAATTTAAAAGCGCATAAACTATACGATACAATATGAAAAAAATCTAAGCGACATATTGCGAAACAAACATTTATCGCAAGAACAAAATTTGGCGGAAGAAAAAAATAATAATAATAATAATAATCAGAACAAATACAATAGGCTTTCCACAGAAAAGTGGAAAGACCTAATAATAATACAAATCAGAACAAATACAATAGGCTTTCCACAGAAAAGTGGAAAGACCTAATAATATGGAAAAAACTGGAGTTGTCGTTCGTTTAACGTTGATAGGATAGATAGCACACAACCTACATTCAGTTGTAAGTGGAGGGTTTAAAAAAAAAAGGGGGGCAAAAGGGGGTCTCGGGGATTTTTTTTTTTTTTATTAACGGAACAGAATGGTTAAAAAGGTTTTTTACAATATAAATCAATTGCTTTAAAAAAGCAATTGTAGGGGGTCTTTCCCCCTTTAAAATTAATTGAATTGCGGGGGGGGGGGGTTTGTTTGTTTGTTTGTTTGTTTGTTTGTTTGTTTGTTTGTTTCTGTATGGGGTCTATATTATTGTTACCGGAGAAGTTTCATGTTTAGTTTGGAAAGTTTTTATTTTATTTTAGGTACAGCGCGCGCGCCACATCACGTGACACGGGTTTATAATAACGAAAAGATAGTCTTTTTATTTCTTTTTAGGTGGGGACGTTAAACAGACAACATCTATACAGATGGAATGTACACAATGTAATTTCTTTTGTCATTGTAGGAAATTGACATTTTAATGACAGTTCACGGGCAGTGCATGTTTTGGATTTAATTGATCCGGTGTAACTTTTAAACCCATTTATTGATTATATTCTGATATTGTACATTTTTCAGCACCTGTTTGTAACACAGATTAGTATTTCAATCTCGGAGCGGACATTTTGTTGTAGGTTTTTACTGAGATTCACGGACCTAGCAAGCGATTTTTACGGCATTGCCATTTCTTTTCTCTAGGAAAAGCTGTGAGAGATATCTGCACAAAGTTTTTTTATAAACTTTCAGTACATGTATGCCCTGCTGACTGCAAATTTTGAGGTCGATTGTACTTGTAGTTTCAGAGAACATGTGGATTTTTTTTTTCAGAAGTGACGCAAGAACAATATTAAATTTCATTTTTTTCATGAAACATGATTGATTGATCATGATCATGATTGACTGATTACTTGATTGATTGATTGATTGATTGATTGATTGATTGATTGATTGATTAGTTGGTTGGTTAGTTGGTTGGTTGGTTGGTTGGTTGGTTGGTTGGTTGGTTGGTTAAACACGTTGGATAGGGTCAATTGAAACAGCGAAAAAGAAACAAAGAAGATCTTGGACCGTTTATTAAACACATGTGACGGATACATGATTGATTGATCATGATCATGATTGATTGATTGATCATGATCATGATTGATTGATTGATTGATTGATTGATAAGTTGGTTGGTTGGTTGGTTGGTTAAACACTTTGGATAGAGTCAATTGAGACAGCGAAAGAGAAACAAAGATCTTGGACCGTTTTTTAAACACATGAGACGGAAACATGATTGATTGATCATGATCATGATCGATTGATTGATTGATTGATTGATTGATTATTTGGTTTGTTGGTTGGTTGGTTAAACACGTTGGATAGGGTCAATTGAAACAGCGAAAAAGAAACGAAGAAGATCTTGAACCCTATAATTAACACATGAGACGGAAACATGATTGATTGATTGATTGATTGATTGATTGATCATGATCATGATTGATTGATTGATTGATTGATTGATTGGTTGGTTGGTTGGTTGGTTGGCAAACACACATAAAAAATTTCAAGTAGTGCCCCAAATCACATATGTACATGACCTTGACCTTTGACCTTGTGACCTTTGTCAAGGTCATTGCTTCACAATGTCATTGCAAAAGACCCTATGGGTCAAGGATCTTTTGTTTAAGAGTTTTGCCTAATAATGGCTTTTTATAAACCATCAATGGGGGTTATGTCCCTTACATAATGGTAAAACCAATACAGTCATAATGTAACAAAGTTGCCCCTTGAAGTACTCAACATTTTTCACTGCTTAAATTTTCTGTATCTATAACCATTCAAGAATTATAGGGAAATCAATGACATATGAAAATCTTAAATATGACCTTGACCTTTGACCTTGACCTAATTTTCTTAGTTAGGAATCAGGGGACTCAAATAAAAACATTCCAGGGTTATACGGTTAACGGTTTATGAGTTAAAAAAACATACCGACAAATTTATTCCGTAAAGGTAGATAACTCCTATAAAATTTCATCGAATCGCTTCGATCCAAATTAGTCAAAAATTCCTGAGGATGTAACGAACAATTTGTAAAAAGAATTTTGTCGCTTTCTTATTTTGTTACGAAGGAGATGCACACACATGACAAACAGTGAATAGGGAGATAACTCTTACAAAGAAAATGGTTGGGCTTAGCAGGGTGAAATTTAAAAGCGCATAAACTATACGATACAATATGAAAAAAATCTAAGCGACATATTGCGAAACAAACATTTATCGCAAGAACAAAATTTGGCGGAAGAAAAAAATAATAATAATAATAATAATCAGAACAAATACAATAGGCTTTCCACAGAAAAGTGGAAAGACCTAATAATAATACAAATCAGAACAAATACAATAGGCTTTCCACAGAAAAGTGGAAAGACCTAATAATATGGAAAAAACTGGAGTTGTCGTTCGTTTAACGTTGATAGGATAGATAGCACACAACCTACATTCAGTTGTAAGTGGAGGGTTTAAAAAAAAAAGGGGGGCAAAAGGGGGTCTCGGGGATTTTTTTTTTTTTTATTAACGGAACAGAATGGTTAAAAAGGTTTTTTACAATATAAATCAATTGCTTTAAAAAAGCAATTGTAGGGGGTCTTTCCCCCTTTAAAATTAATTGAATTGCGGGGGGGGGGGTTGTTTGTTTGTTTGTTTGTTTGTTTGTTTGTTTGTTTGTTTCTGTATGGGGTCTATATTATTGTTACCGGAGAAGTTTCATGTTTAGTTTGGAAAGTTTTTATTTTATTTTAGGTACAGCGCGCGCGCCACATCACGTGACACGGGTTTATAATAACGAAAAGATAGTCTTTTTATTTCTTTTTAGGTGGGGACGTTAAACAGACAACATCTATACAGATGGAATGTACACAATGTAATTTCTTTTGTCATTGTAGGAAATTGACATTTTAATGACAGTTCACGGGCAGTGCATGTTTTGGATTTAATTGATCCGGTGTAACTTTTAAACCCATTTATTGATTATATTCTGATATTGTACATTTTTCAGCACCTGTTTGTAACACAGATTAGTATTTCAATCTCGGAGCGGACATTTTGTTGTAGGTTTTTACTGAGATTCACGGACCTAGCAAGCGATTTTTACGGCATTGCCATTTCTTTTCTCTAGGAAAAGCTGTGAGAGATATCTGCACAAAGTTTTTTTATAAACTTTCAGTACATGTATGCCCTGCTGACTGCAAATTTTGAGGTCGATTGTACTTGTAGTTTCAGAGAACATGTGGATTTTTTTTTTCAGAAGTGACGCAAGAACAATATTAAATTTCATTTTTTTCATGAAACATGATTGATTGATCATGATCATGATTGACTGATTACTTGATTGATTGATTGATTGATTGATTGATTGATTGATTGATTGATTAGTTGGTTGGTTAGTTGGTTGGTTGGTTGGTTGATTGGTTGGTTGGTTGGTTGGTTAAACACGTTGGATAGGGTCAATTGAAACAGCGAAAAAGAAACAAAGAAGATCTTGGACCGTTTATTAAACACATGTGACGGATACATGATTGATTGATCATGATCATGATTGATTGATTGATCATGATCATGATTGATTGATTGATTGATTGATTGATAAGTTGGTTGGTTGGTTGGTTGGTTAAACACTTTGGATAGAGTCAATTGAGACAGCGAAAGAGAAACAAAGATCTTGGACCGTTTTTTAAACACATGAGACGGAAACATGATTGATTGATCATGATCATGATCGATTGATTGATTGATTGATTGATTGATTATTTGGTTTGTTGGTTGGTTGGTTAAACACGTTGGATAGGGTCAATTGAAACAGCGAAAAAGAAACGAAGAAGATCTTGAACCCTATAATTAACACATGAGACGGAAACATGATTGATTGATTGATTGATTGATTGATTGATCATGATCATGATTGATTGATTGATTGATTGATTGATTGGTTGGTTGGTTGGTTGGTTGGCAAACACACATAAAAAATTTCAAGTAGTGCCCCAAATCACATATGTACATGACCTTGACCTTTGACCTTGTGACCTTTGTCAAGGTCATTGCTTCACAATGTCATTGCAAAAGACCCTATGGGTCAAGGATCTTTTGTTTAAGAGTTTTGCCTAATAATGGCTTTTTATAAACCATCAATGGGGGTTATGTCCCTTACATAATGGTAAAACCAATACAGTCATAATGTAACAAAGTTGCCCCTTGAAGTACTCAACATTTTTCACTGCTTAAATTTTCTGTATCTATAACCATTCAAGAATTATAGGGAAATCAATGACATATGAAAATCTTAAATATGACCTTGACCTTTGACCTTGACCTAATTTTCTTAGTTAGGAATCAGGGGACTCAAATAAAAACATTCCAGGGTTATACGGTTAACGGTTTATGAGTTAAAAAAACATACCGACAAATTTATTCCGTAAAGGTAGATAACTCCTATAAAATTTCATCGAATCGCTTCGATCCAAATTAGTCAAAAATTCCTGAGGATGTAACGAACAATTTGTAAAAAGAATTTTGTCGCTTTCTTATTTTGTTACGAAGGAGATGCACACACATGACAAACAGTGAATAGGGAGATAACTCTTACAAAGAAAATGGTTGGGCTTAGCAGGGTGAAATTTAAAAGCGCATAAACTATACGATACAATATGAAAAAAATCTAAGCGACATATTGCGAAACAAACATTTATCGCAAGAACAAAATTTGGCGGAAGAAAAAAATAATAATAATAATAATAATCAGAACAAATACAATAGGCTTTCCACAGAAAAGTGGAAAGACCTAATAATAATACAAATCAGAACAAATACAATAGGCTTTCCACAGAAAAGTGGAAAGACCTAATAATATGGAAAAAACTGGAGTTGTCGTTCGTTTAACGTTGATAGGATAGATAGCACACAACCTACATTCAGTTGTAAGTGGAGGGTTTAAAAAAAAAAGGGGGGCAAAAGGGGGTCTCGGGGATTTTTTTTTTTTTTATTAACGGAACAGAATGGTTAAAAAGGTTTTTTACAATATAAATCAATTGCTTTAAAAAAGCAATTGTAGGGGGTCTTTCCCCCTTTAAAATTAATTGAATTGCGGGGGGGGGGGGGTTGTTTGTTTGTTTGTTTGTTTGTTTGTTTGTTTGTTTGTTTCTGTATGGGGTCTATATTATTGTTACCGGAGAAGTTTCATGTTTAGTTTGGAAAGTTTTTATTTTATTTTAGGTACAGCGCGCGCGCCACATCACGTGACACGGGTTTATAATAACGAAAAGATAGTCTTTTTATTTCTTTTTAGGTGGGGACGTTAAACAGACAACATCTATACAGATGGAATGTACACAATGTAATTTCTTTTGTCATTGTAGGAAATTGACATTTTAATGACAGTTCACGGGCAGTGCATGTTTTGGATTTAATTGATCCGGTGTAACTTTTAAACCCATTTATTGATTATATTCTGATATTGTACATTTTTCAGCACCTGTTTGTAACACAGATTAGTATTTCAATCTCGGAGCGGACATTTTGTTGTAGGTTTTTACTGAGATTCACGGACCTAGCAAGCGATTTTTACGGCATTGCCATTTCTTTTCTCTAGGAAAAGCTGTGAGAGATATCTGCACAAAGTTTTTTTATAAACTTTCAGTACATGTATGCCCTGCTGACTGCAAATTTTGAGGTCGATTGTACTTGTAGTTTCAGAGAACATGTGGATTTTTTTTTTCAGAAGTGACGCAAGAACAATATTAAATTTCATTTTTTTCATGAAACATGATTGATTGATCATGATCATGATTGACTGATTACTTGATTGATTGATTGATTGATTGATTGATTGATTGATTGATTGATTAGTTGGTTGGTTAGTTGGTTGGTTGGTTGGTTGGTTGGTTGGTTGGTTGGTTGGTTAAACACGTTGGATAGGGTCAATTGAAACAGCGAAAAAGAAACAAAGAAGATCTTGGACCGTTTATTAAACACATGTGACGGATACATGATTGATTGATCATGATCATGATTGATTGATTGATCATGATCATGATTGATTGATTGATTGATTGATTGATAAGTTGGTTGGTTGGTTGGTTGGTTAAACACTTTGGATAGAGTCAATTGAGACAGCGAAAGAGAAACAAAGATCTTGGACCGTTTTTTAAACACATGAGACGGAAACATGATTGATTGATCATGATCATGATCGATTGATTGATTGATTGATTGATTGATTATTTGGTTTGTTGGTTGGTTGGTTAAACACGTTGGATAGGGTCAATTGAAACAGCGAAAAAGAAACGAAGAAGATCTTGAACCCTATAATTAACACATGAGACGGAAACATGATTGATTGATTGATTGATTGATTGATTGATCATGATCATGATTGATTGATTGATTGATTGATTGATTGGTTGGTTGGTTGGTTGGTTGGCAAACACACATAAAAAATTTCAAGTAGTGCCCCAAATCACATATGTACATGACCTTGACCTTTGACCTTGTGACCTTTGTCAAGGTCATTGCTTCACAATGTCATTGCAAAAGACCCTATGGGTCAAGGATCTTTTGTTTAAGAGTTTTGCCTAATAATGGCTTTTTATAAACCATCAATGGGGGTTATGTCCCTTACATAATGGTAAAACCAATACAGTCATAATGTAACAAAGTTGCCCCTTGAAGTACTCAACATTTTTCACTGCTTAAATTTTCTGTATCTATAACCATTCAAGAATTATAGGGAAATCAATGACATATGAAAATCTTAAATATGACCTTGACCTTTGACCTTGACCTAATTTTCTTAGTTAGGAATCAGGGGACTCAAATAAAAACATTCCAGGGTTATACGGTTAACGGTTTATGAGTTAAAAAAACATACCGACAAATTTATTCCGTAAAGGTAGATAACTCCTATAAAATTTCATCGAATCGCTTCGATCCAAATTAGTCAAAAATTCCTGAGGATGTAACGAACAATTTGTAAAAAGAATTTTGTCGCTTTCTTATTTTGTTACGAAGGAGATGCACACACATGACAAACAGTGAATAGGGAGATAACTCTTACAAAGAAAATGGTTGGGCTTAGCAGGGTGAAATTTAAAAGCGCATAAACTATACGATACAATATGAAAAAAATCTAAGCGACATATTGCGAAACAAACATTTATCGCAAGAACAAAATTTGGCGGAAGAAAAAAATAATAATAATAATAATAATCAGAACAAATACAATAGGCTTTCCACAGAAAAGTGGAAAGACCTAATAATAATACAAATCAGAACAAATACAATAGGCTTTCCACAGAAAAGTGGAAAGACCTAATAATATGGAAAAAACTGGAGTTGTCGTTCGTTTAACGTTGATAGGATAGATAGCACACAACCTACATTCAGTTGTAAGTGGAGGGTTTAAAAAAAAAAGGGGGGCAAAAGGGGGTCTCGGGGATTTTTTTTTTTTTTATTAACGGAACAGAATGGTTAAAAAGGTTTTTTACAATATAAATCAATTGCTTTAAAAAAGCAATTGTAGGGGGTCTTTCCCCCTTTAAAATTAATTGAATTGCGGGGGGGGGGGTTGTTTGTTTGTTTGTTTGTTTGTTTGTTTGTTTGTTTGTTTCTGTATGGGGTCTATATTATTGTTACCGGAGAAGTTTCATGTTTAGTTTGGAAAGTTTTTATTTTATTTTAGGTACAGCGCGCGCGCCACATCACGTGACACGGGTTTATAATAACGAAAAGATAGTCTTTTTATTTGTTTTTAGGTGGGGACGTTAAACAGACAACATCTATACAGATGGAATGTACACAATGTAATTTCTTTTGTCATTGTAGGAAATTGACATTTTAATGACAGTTCACGGGCAGTGCATGTTTTGGATTTAATTGATCCGGTGTAACTTTTAAACCCATTTATTGATTATATTCTGATATTGTACATTTTTCAGCACCTGTTTGTAACACAGATTAGTATTTCAATCTCGGAGCGGACATTTTGTTGTAGGTTTTTACTGAGATTCACGGACCTAGCAAGCGATTTTTACGGCATTGCCATTTCTTTTCTCTAGGAAAAGCTGTGAGAGATATCTGCACAAAGTTTTTTTATAAACTTTCAGTACATGTATGCCCTGCTGACTGCAAATTTTGAGGTCGATTGTACTTGTAGTTTCAGAGAACATGTGGATTTTTTTTTTCAGAAGTGACGCAAGAACAATATTAAATTTCATTTTTTTCATGAAACATGATTGATTGATCATGATCATGATTGACTGATTACTTGATTGATTGATTGATTGATTGATTGATTGATTGATTGATTGATTAGTTGGTTGGTTAGTTGGTTGGTTGGTTGGTTGATTGGTTGGTTGGTTGGTTGGTTAAACACGTTGGATAGGGTCAATTGAAACAGCGAAAAAGAAACAAAGAAGATCTTGGACCGTTTATTAAACACATGTGACGGATACATGATTGATTGATCATGATCATGATTGATTGATTGATCATGATCATGATTGATTGATTGATTGATTGATTGATAAGTTGGTTGGTTGGTTGGTTGGTTAAACACTTTGGATAGAGTCAATTGAGACAGCGAAAGAGAAACAAAGATCTTGGACCGTTTTTTAAACACATGAGACGGAAACATGATTGATTGATCATGATCATGATCGATTGATTGATTGATTGATTGATTGATTATTTGGTTTGTTGGTTGGTTGGTTAAACACGTTGGATAGGGTCAATTGAAACAGCGAAAAAGAAACGAAGAAGATCTTGAACCCTATAATTAACACATGAGACGGAAACATGATTGATTGATTGATTGATTGATTGATTGATCATGATCATGATTGATTGATTGATTGATTGATTGATTGGTTGGTTGGTTGGTTGGTTGGCAAACACACATAAAAAATTTCAAGTAGTGCCCCAAATCACATATGTACATGACCTTGACCTTTGACCTTGTGACCTTTGTCAAGGTCATTGCTTCACAATGTCATTGCAAAAGACCCTATGGGTCAAGGATCTTTTGTTTAAGAGTTTTGCCTAATAATGGCTTTTTATAAACCATCAATGGGGGTTATGTCCCTTACATAATGGTAAAACCAATACAGTCATAATGTAACAAAGTTGCCCCTTGAAGTACTCAACATTTTTCACTGCTTAAATTTTCTGTATCTATAACCATTCAAGAATTATAGGGAAATCAATGACATATGAAAATCTTAAATATGACCTTGACCTTTGACCTTGACCTAATTTTCTTAGTTAGGAATCAGGGGACTCAAATAAAAACATTCCAGGGTTATACGGTTAACGGTTTATGAGTTAAAAAAACATACCGACAAATTTATTCCGTAAAGGTAGATAACTCCTATAAAATTTCATCGAATCGCTTCGATCCAAATTAGTCAAAAATTCCTGAGGATGTAACGAACAATTTGTAAAAAGAATTTTGTCGCTTTCTTATTTTGTTACGAAGGAGATGCACACACATGACAAACAGTGAATAGGGAGATAACTCTTACAAAGAAAATGGTTGGGCTTAGCAGGGTGAAATTTAAAAGCGCATAAACTATACGATACAATATGAAAAAAATCTAAGCGACATATTGCGAAACAAACATTTATCGCAAGAACAAAATTTGGCGGAAGAAAAAAATAATAATAATAATAATAATCAGAACAAATACAATAGGCTTTCCACAGAAAAGTGGAAAGACCTAATAATAATACAAATCAGAACAAATACAATAGGCTTTCCACAGAAAAGTGGAAAGACCTAATAATATGGAAAAAACTGGAGTTGTCGTTCGTTTAACGTTGATAGGATAGATAGCACACAACCTACATTCAGTTGTAAGTGGAGGGTTTAAAAAAAAAAGGGGGGCAAAAGGGGGTCTCGGGGATTTTTTTTTTTTTTATTAACGGAACAGAATGGTTAAAAAGGTTTTTTACAATATAAATCAATTGCTTTAAAAAAGCAATTGTAGGGGGTCTTTCCCCCTTTAAAATTAATTGAATTGCGGGGGGGGGGGGGTTGTTTGTTTGTTTGTTTGTTTGTTTGTTTGTTTGTTTGTTTCTGTATGGGGTCTATATTATTGTTACCGGAGAAGTTTCATGTTTAGTTTGGAAAGTTTTTATTTTATTTTAGGTACAGCGCGCGCGCCACATCACGTGACACGGGTTTATAATAACGAAAAGATAGTCTTTTTATTTCTTTTTAGGTGGGGACGTTAAACAGACAACATCTATACAGATGGAATGTACACAATGTAATTTCTTTTGTCATTGTAGGAAATTGACATTTTAATGACAGTTCACGGGCAGTGCATGTTTTGGATTTAATTGATCCGGTGTAACTTTTAAACCCATTTATTGATTATATTCTGATATTGTACATTTTTCAGCACCTGTTTGTAACACAGATTAGTATTTCAATCTCGGAGCGGACATTTTGTTGTAGGTTTTTACTGAGATTCACGGACCTAGCAAGCGATTTTTACGGCATTGCCATTTCTTTTCTCTAGGAAAAGCTGTGAGAGATATCTGCACAAAGTTTTTTTATAAACTTTCAGTACATGTATGCCCTGCTGACTGCAAATTTTGAGGTCGATTGTACTTGTAGTTTCAGAGAACATGTGGATTTTTTTTTTCAGAAGTGACGCAAGAACAATATTAAATTTCATTTTTTTCATGAAACATGATTGATTGATCATGATCATGATTGACTGATTACTTGATTGATTGATTGATTGATTGATTGATTGATTGATTGATTGATTAGTTGGTTGGTTAGTTGGTTGGTTGGTTGGTTGGTTGGTTGGTTGGTTGGTTGGTTAAACACGTTGGATAGGGTCAATTGAAACAGCGAAAAAGAAACAAAGAAGATCTTGGACCGTTTATTAAACACATGTGACGGATACATGATTGATTGATCATGATCATGATTGATTGATTGATCATGATCATGATTGATTGATTGATTGATTGATTGATAAGTTGGTTGGTTGGTTGGTTGGTTAAACACTTTGGATAGAGTCAATTGAGACAGCGAAAGAGAAACAAAGATCTTGGACCGTTTTTTAAACACATGAGACGGAAACATGATTGATTGATCATGATCATGATCGATTGATTGATTGATTGATTGATTGATTATTTGGTTTGTTGGTTGGTTGGTTAAACACGTTGGATAGGGTCAATTGAAACAGCGAAAAAGAAACGAAGAAGATCTTGAACCCTATAATTAACACATGAGACGGAAACATGATTGATTGATTGATTGATTGATTGATTGATCATGATCATGATTGATTGATTGATTGATTGATTGATTGGTTGGTTGGTTGGTTGGTTGGCAAACACACATAAAAAATTTCAAGTAGTGCCCCAAATCACATATGTACATGACCTTGACCTTTGACCTTGTGACCTTTGTCAAGGTCATTGCTTCACAATGTCATTGCAAAAGACCCTATGGGTCAAGGATCTTTTGTTTAAGAGTTTTGCCTAATAATGGCTTTTTATAAACCATCAATGGGGGTTATGTCCCTTACATAATGGTAAAACCAATACAGTCATAATGTAACAAAGTTGCCCCTTGAAGTACTCAACATTTTTCACTGCTTAAATTTTCTGTATCTATAACCATTCAAGAATTATAGGGAAATCAATGACATATGAAAATCTTAAATATGACCTTGACCTTTGACCTTGACCTAATTTTCTTAGTTAGGAATCAGGGGACTCAAATAAAAACATTCCAGGGTTATACGGTTAACGGTTTATGAGTTAAAAAAACATACCGACAAATTTATTCCGTAAAGGTAGATAACTCCTATAAAATTTCATCGAATCGCTTCGATCCAAATTAGTCAAAAATTCCTGAGGATGTAACGAACAATTTGTAAAAAGAATTTTGTCGCTTTCTTATTTTGTTACGAAGGAGATGCACACACATGACAAACAGTGAATAGGGAGATAACTCTTACAAAGAAAATGGTTGGGCTTAGCAGGGTGAAATTTAAAAGCGCATAAACTATACGATACAATATGAAAAAAATCTAAGCGACATATTGCGAAACAAACATTTATCGCAAGAACAAAATTTGGCGGAAGAAAAAAATAATAATAATAATAATAATCAGAACAAATACAATAGGCTTTCCACAGAAAAGTGGAAAGACCTAATAATAATACAAATCAGAACAAATACAATAGGCTTTCCACAGAAAAGTGGAAAGACCTAATAATATGGAAAAAACTGGAGTTGTCGTTCGTTTAACGTTGATAGGATAGATAGCACACAACCTACATTCAGTTGTAAGTGGAGGGTTTAAAAAAAAAAGGGGGGCAAAAGGGGGTCTCGGGGATTTTTTTTTTTTTTATTAACGGAACAGAATGGTTAAAAAGGTTTTTTACAATATAAATCAATTGCTTTAAAAAAGCAATTGTAGGGGGTCTTTCCCCCTTTAAAATTAATTGAATTGCGGGGGGGGGGGGGTTGTTTGTTTGTTTGTTTGTTTGTTTGTTTGTTTGTTTGTTTCTGTATGGGGTCTATATTATTGTTACCGGAGAAGTTTCATGTTTAGTTTGGAAAGTTTTTATTTTATTTTAGGTACAGCGCGCGCGCCACATCACGTGACACGGGTTTATAATAACGAAAAGATAGTCTTTTTATTTCTTTTTAGGTGGGGACGTTAAACAGACAACATCTATACAGATGGAATGTACACAATGTAATTTCTTTTGTCATTGTAGGAAATTGACATTTTAATGACAGTTCACGGGCAGTGCATGTTTTGGATTTAATTGATCCGGTGTAACTTTTAAACCCATTTATTGATTATATTCTGATATTGTACATTTTTCAGCACCTGTTTGTAACACAGATTAGTATTTCAATCTCGGAGCGGACATTTTGTTGTAGGTTTTTACTGAGATTCACGGACCTAGCAAGCGATTTTTACGGCATTGCCATTTCTTTTCTCTAGGAAAAGCTGTGAGAGATATCTGCACAAAGTTTTTTTATAAACTTTCAGTACATGTATGCCCTGCTGACTGCAAATTTTGAGGTCGATTGTACTTGTAGTTTCAGAGAACATGTGGATTTTTTTTTTCAGAAGTGACGCAAGAACAATATTAAATTTCATTTTTTTCATGAAACATGATTGATTGATCATGATCATGATTGACTGATTACTTGATTGATTGATTGATTGATTGATTGATTGATTGATTGATTGATTAGTTGGTTGGTTAGTTGGTTGGTTGGTTGGTTGGTTGGTTGGTTGGTTGGTTGGTTGGTTAAACACGTTGGATAGGGTCAATTGAAACAGCGAAAAAGAAACAAAGAAGATCTTGGACCGTTTATTAAACACATGTGACGGATACATGATTGATTGATCATGATCATGATTGATTGATTGATCATGATCATGATTGATTGATTGATTGATTGATTGATAAGTTGGTTGGTTGGTTGGTTGGTTAAACACTTTGGATAGAGTCAATTGAGACAGCGAAAGAGAAACAAAGATCTTGGACCGTTTTTTAAACACATGAGACGGAAACATGATTGATTGATCATGATCATGATCGATTGATTGATTGATTGATTGATTGATTATTTGGTTTGTTGGTTGGTTGGTTAAACACGTTGGATAGGGTCAATTGAAACAGCGAAAAAGAAACGAAGAAGATCTTGAACCCTATAATTAACACATGAGACGGAAACATGATTGATTGATTGATTGATTGATTGATTGATCATGATCATGATTGATTGATTGATTGATTGATTGATTGGTTGGTTGGTTGGTTGGTTGGCAAACACACATAAAAAATTTCAAGTAGTGCCCCAAATCACATATGTACATGACCTTGACCTTTGACCTTGTGACCTTTGTCAAGGTCATTGCTTCACAATGTCATTGCAAAAGACCCTATGGGTCAAGGATCTTTTGTTTAAGAGTTTTGCCTAATAATGGCTTTTTATAAACCATCAATGGGGGTTATGTCCCTTACATAATGGTAAAACCAATACAGTCATAATGTAACAAAGTTGCCCCTTGAAGTACTCAACATTTTTCACTGCTTAAATTTTCTGTATCTATAACCATTCAAGAATTATAGGGAAATCAATGACATATGAAAATCTTAAATATGACCTTGACCTTTGACCTTGACCTAATTTTCTTAGTTAGGAATCAGGGGACTCAAATAAAAACATTCCAGGGTTATACGGTTAACGGTTTATGAGTTAAAAAAACATACCGACAAATTTATTCCGTAAAGGTAGATAACTCCTATAAAATTTCATCGAATCGCTTCGATCCAAATTAGTCAAAAATTCCTGAGGATGTAACGAACAATTTGTAAAAAGAATTTTGTCGCTTTCTTATTTTGTTACGAAGGAGATGCACACACATGACAAACAGTGAATAGGGAGATAACTCTTACAAAGAAAATGGTTGGGCTTAGCAGGGTGAAATTTAAAAGCGCATAAACTATACGATACAATATGAAAAAAATCTAAGCGACATATTGCGAAACAAACATTTATCGCAAGAACAAAATTTGGCGGAAGAAAAAAATAATAATAATAATAATAATCAGAACAAATACAATAGGCTTTCCACAGAAAAGTGGAAAGACCTAATAATAATACAAATCAGAACAAATACAATAGGCTTTCCACAGAAAAGTGGAAAGACCTAATAATATGGAAAAAACTGGAGTTGTCGTTCGTTTAACGTTGATAGGATAGATAGCACACAACCTACATTCAGTTGTAAGTGGAGGGTTTAAAAAAAAAAGGGGGGCAAAAGGGGGTCTCGGGGATTTTTTTTTTTTTTATTAACGGAACAGAATGGTTAAAAAGGTTTTTTACAATATAAATCAATTGCTTTAAAAAAGCAATTGTAGGGGGTCTTTCCCCCTTTAAAATTAATTGAATTGCGGGGGGGGGGGGGGGTTGTTTGTTTGTTTGTTTGTTTGTTTGTTTGTTTGTTTGTTTCTGTATGGGGTCTATATTATTGTTACCGGAGAAGTTTCATGTTTAGTTTGGAAAGTTTTTATTTTATTTTAGGTACAGCGCGCGCGCCACATCACGTGACACGGGTTTATAATAACGAAAAGATAGTCTTTTTATTTCTTTTTAGGTGGGGACGTTAAACAGACAACATCTATACAGATGGAATGTACACAATGTAATTTCTTTTGTCATTGTAGGAAATTGACATTTTAATGACAGTTCACGGGCAGTGCATGTTTTGGATTTAATTGATCCGGTGTAACTTTTAAACCCATTTATTGATTATATTCTGATATTGTACATTTTTCAGCACCTGTTTGTAACACAGATTAGTATTTCAATCTCGGAGCGGACATTTTGTTGTAGGTTTTTACTGAGATTCACGGACCTAGCAAGCGATTTTTACGGCATTGCCATTTCTTTTCTCTAGGAAAAGCTGTGAGAGATATCTGCACAAAGTTTTTTTATAAACTTTCAGTACATGTATGCCCTGCTGACTGCAAATTTTGAGGTCGATTGTACTTGTAGTTTCAGAGAACATGTGGATTTTTTTTTTCAGAAGTGACGCAAGAACAATATTAAATTTCATTTTTTTCATGAAACATGATTGATTGATCATGATCATGATTGACTGATTACTTGATTGATTGATTGATTGATTGATTGATTGATTGATTGATTGATTAGTTGGTTGGTTAGTTGGTTGGTTGGTTGGTTGGTTGGTTGGTTGGTTGGTTGGTTGGTTAAACACGTTGGATAGGGTCAATTGAAACAGCGAAAAAGAAACAAAGAAGATCTTGGACCGTTTATTAAACACATGTGACGGATACATGATTGATTGATCATGATCATGATTGATTGATTGATCATGATCATGATTGATTGATTGATTGATTGATTGATAAGTTGGTTGGTTGGTTGGTTGGTTAAACACTTTGGATAGAGTCAATTGAGACAGCGAAAGAGAAACAAAGATCTTGGACCGTTTTTTAAACACATGAGACGGAAACATGATTGATTGATCATGATCATGATCGATTGATTGATTGATTGATTGATTGATTATTTGGTTTGTTGGTTGGTTGGTTAAACACGTTGGATAGGGTCAATTGAAACAGCGAAAAAGAAACGAAGAAGATCTTGAACCCTATAATTAACACATGAGACGGAAACATGATTGATTGATTGATTGATTGATTGATTGATCATGATCATGATTGATTGATTGATTGATTGATTGATTGGTTGGTTGGTTGGTTGGTTGGCAAACACACATAAAAAATTTCAAGTAGTGCCCCAAATCACATATGTACATGACCTTGACCTTTGACCTTGTGACCTTTGTCAAGGTCATTGCTTCACAATGTCATTGCAAAAGACCCTATGGGTCAAGGATCTTTTGTTTAAGAGTTTTGCCTAATAATGGCTTTTTATAAACCATCAATGGGGGTTATGTCCCTTACATAATGGTAAAACCAATACAGTCATAATGTAACAAAGTTGCCCCTTGAAGTACTCAACATTTTTCACTGCTTAAATTTTCTGTATCTATAACCATTCAAGAATTATAGGGAAATCAATGACATATGAAAATCTTAAATATGACCTTGACCTTTGACCTTGACCTAATTTTCTTAGTTAGGAATCAGGGGACTCAAATAAAAACATTCCAGGGTTATACGGTTAACGGTTTATGAGTTAAAAAAACATACCGACAAATTTATTCCGTAAAGGTAGATAACTCCTATAAAATTTCATCGAATCGCTTCGATCCAAATTAGTCAAAAATTCCTGAGGATGTAACGAACAATTTGTAAAAAGAATTTTGTCGCTTTCTTATTTTGTTACGAAGGAGATGCACACACATGACAAACAGTGAATAGGGAGATAACTCTTACAAAGAAAATGGTTGGGCTTAGCAGGGTGAAATTTAAAAGCGCATAAACTATACGATACAATATGAAAAAAATCTAAGCGACATATTGCGAAACAAACATTTATCGCAAGAACAAAATTTGGCGGAAGAAAAAAATAATAATAATAATAATAATCAGAACAAATACAATAGGCTTTCCACAGAAAAGTGGAAAGACCTAATAATAATACAAATCAGAACAAATACAATAGGCTTTCCACAGAAAAGTGGAAAGACCTAATAATATGGAAAAAACTGGAGTTGTCGTTCGTTTAACGTTGATAGGATAGATAGCACACAACCTACATTCAGTTGTAAGTGGAGGGTTTAAAAAAAAAAGGGGGGCAAAAGGGGGTCTCGGGGATTTTTTTTTTTTTTATTAACGGAACAGAATGGTTAAAAAGGTTTTTTACAATATAAATCAATTGCTTTAAAAAAGCAATTGTAGGGGGTCTTTCCCCCTTTAAAATTAATTGAATTGCGGGGGGGGGGGGTTGTTTGTTTGTTTGTTTGTTTGTTTGTTTGTTTGTTTGTTTCTGTATGGGGTCTATATTATTGTTACCGGAGAAGTTTCATGTTTAGTTTGGAAAGTTTTTATTTTATTTTAGGTACAGCGCGCGCGCCACATCACGTGACACGGGTTTATAATAACGAAAAGATAGTCTTTTTATTTCTTTTTAGGTGGGGACGTTAAACAGACAACATCTATACAGATGGAATGTACACAATGTAATTTCTTTTGTCATTGTAGGAAATTGACATTTTAATGACAGTTCACGGGCAGTGCATGTTTTGGATTTAATTGATCCGGTGTAACTTTTAAACCCATTTATTGATTATATTCTGATATTGTACATTTTTCAGCACCTGTTTGTAACACAGATTAGTATTTCAATCTCGGAGCGGACATTTTGTTGTAGGTTTTTACTGAGATTCACGGACCTAGCAAGCGATTTTTACGGCATTGCCATTTCTTTTCTCTAGGAAAAGCTGTGAGAGATATCTGCACAAAGTTTTTTTATAAACTTTCAGTACATGTATGCCCTGCTGACTGCAAATTTTGAGGTCGATTGTACTTGTAGTTTCAGAGAACATGTGGATTTTTTTTTTCAGAAGTGACGCAAGAACAATATTAAATTTCATTTTTTTCATGAAACATGATTGATTGATCATGATCATGATTGACTGATTACTTGATTGATTGATTGATTGATTGATTGATTGATTGATTGATTGATTAGTTGGTTGGTTAGTTGGTTGGTTGGTTGGTTGGTTGGTTGGTTGGTTGGTTAAACACGTTGGATAGGGTCAATTGAAACAGCGAAAAAGAAACAAAGAAGATCTTGGACCGTTTATTAAACACATGTGACGGATACATGATTGATTGATCATGATCATGATTGATTGATTGATCATGATCATGATTGATTGATTGATTGATTGATTGATAAGTTGGTTGGTTGGTTGGTTGGTTAAACACTTTGGATAGAGTCAATTGAGACAGCGAAAGAGAAACAAAGATCTTGGACCGTTTTTTAAACACATGAGACGGAAACATGATTGATTGATCATGATCATGATCGATTGATTGATTGATTGATTGATTGATTATTTGGTTTGTTGGTTGGTTGGTTAAACACGTTGGATAGGGTCAATTGAAACAGCGAAAAAGAAACGAAGAAGATCTTGAACCCTATAATTAACACATGAGACGGAAACATGATTGATTGATTGATTGATTGATTGATTGATCATGATCATGATTGATTGATTGATTGATTGATTGATTGATTGGTTGGTTGGTTGGTTGGTTGGTTGGCAAACACACATAAAAAATTTCAAGTAGTGCCCCAAATCACATATGTACATGACCTTGACCTTTGACCTTGTGACCTTTGTCAAGGTCATTGCTTCACAATGTCATTGCAAAAGACCCTATGGGTCAAGGATCTTTTGTTTAAGAGTTTTGCCTAATAATGGCTTTTTATAAACCATCAATGGGGGTTATGTCCCTTACATAATGGTAAAACCAATACAGTCATAATGTAACAAAGTTGCCCCTTGAAGTACTCAACATTTTTCACTGCTTAAATTTTCTGTATCTATAACCATTCAAGAATTATAGGGAAATCAATGACATATGAAAATCTTAAATATGACCTTGACCTTTGACCTTGACCTAATTTTCTTAGTTAGGAATCAGGGGACTCAAATAAAAACATTCCAGGGTTATACGGTTAACGGTTTATGAGTTAAAAAAACATACCGACAAATTTATTCCGTAAAGGTAGATAACTCCTATAAAATTTCATCGAATCGCTTCGATCCAAATTAGTCAAAAATTCCTGAGGATGTAACGAACAATTTGTAAAAAGAATTTTGTCGCTTTCTTATTTTGTTACGAAGGAGATGCACACACATGACAAACAGTGAATAGGGAGATAACTCTTACAAAGAAAATGGTTGGGCTTAGCAGGGTGAAATTTAAAAGCGCATAAACTATACGATACAATATGAAAAAAATCTAAGCGACATATTGCGAAACAAACATTTATCGCAAGAACAAAATTTGGCGGAAGAAAAAAATAATAATAATAATAATAATCAGAACAAATACAATAGGCTTTCCACAGAAAAGTGGAAAGACCTAATAATAATACAAATCAGAACAAATACAATAGGCTTTCCACAGAAAAGTGGAAAGACCTAATAATATGGAAAAAACTGGAGTTGTCGTTCGTTTAACGTTGATAGGATAGATAGCACACAACCTACATTCAGTTGTAAGTGGAGGGTTTAAAAAAAAAAGGGGGGCAAAAGGGGGTCTCGGGGAATTTTTTTTTTTTTATTAACGGAACAGAATGGTTAAAAAGGTTTTTTACAATATAAATCAATTGCTTTAAAAAAGCAATTGTAGGGGGTCTTTCCCCCTTTAAAATTAATTGAATTGCGGGGGGGGGGGGGGGTTGTTTGTTTGTTTGTTTGTTTGTTTGTTTGTTTGTTTGTTTGTTTGTTTGTTTGTTTCTGTATGGGGTCTATATTATTGTTACCGGAGAAGTTTCATGTTTAGTTTGGAAAGTTTTTATTTTATTTTAGGTACAGCGCGCGCGCCACATCACGTGACACGGGTTTATAATAACGAAAAGATAGTCTTTTTATTTCTTTTTAGGTGGGGACGTTAAACAGACAACATCTATACAGATGGAATGTACACAATGTAATTTCTTTTGTCATTGTAGGAAATTGACATTTTAATGACAGTTCACGGGCAGTGCATGTTTTGGATTTAATTGATCCGGTGTAACTTTTAAACCCATTTATTGATTATATTCTGATATTGTACATTTTTCAGCACCTGTTTGTAACACAGATTAGTATTTCAATCTCGGAGCGGACATTTTGTTGTAGGTTTTTACTGAGATTCACGGACCTAGCAAGCGATTTTTACGGCATTGCCATTTCTTTTCTCTAGGAAAAGCTGTGAGAGATATCTGCACAAAGTTTTTTTATAAACTTTCAGTACATGTATGCCCTGCTGACTGCAAATTTTGAGGTCGATTGTACTTGTAGTTTCAGAGAACATGTGGATTTTTTTTTTCAGAAGTGACGCAAGAACAATATTAAATTTCATTTTTTTCATGAAACATGATTGATTGATCATGATCATGATTGACTGATTACTTGATTGATTGATTGATTGATTGATTGATTGATTGATTGATTGATTAGTTGGTTGGTTAGTTGGTTGGTTGGTTGGTTGGTTGGTTGGTTGGTTGGTTGGTTGGTTAAACACGTTGGATAGGGTCAATTGAAACAGCGAAAAAGAAACAAAGAAGATCTTGGACCGTTTATTAAACACATGTGACGGATACATGATTGATTGATCATGATCATGATTGATTGATTGATCATGATCATGATTGATTGATTGATTGATTGATTGATAAGTTGGTTGGTTGGTTGGTTGGTTAAACACTTTGGATAGAGTCAATTGAGACAGCGAAAGAGAAACAAAGATCTTGGACCGTTTTTTAAACACATGAGACGGAAACATGATTGATTGATCATGATCATGATCGATTGATTGATTGATTGATTGATTGATTATTTGGTTTGTTGGTTGGTTGGTTAAACACGTTGGATAGGGTCAATTGAAACAGCGAAAAAGAAACGAAGAAGATCTTGAACCCTATAATTAACACATGAGACGGAAACATGATTGATTGATTGATTGATTGATTGATTGATCATGATCATGATTGATTGATTGATTGATTGATTGATTGATTGATTGGTTGGTTGGTTGGTTGGTTGGTTGGCAAACACACATAAAAAATTTCAAGTAGTGCCCCAAATCACATATGTACATGACCTTGACCTTTGACCTTGTGACCTTTGTCAAGGTCATTGCTTCACAATGTCATTGCAAAAGACCCTATGGGTCAAGGATCTTTTGTTTAAGAGTTTTGCCTAATAATGGCTTTTTATAAACCATCAATGGGGGTTATGTCCCTTACATAATGGTAAAACCAATACAGTCATAATGTAACAAAGTTGCCCCTTGAAGTACTCAACATTTTTCACTGCTTAAATTTTCTGTATCTATAACCATTCAAGAATTATAGGGAAATCAATGACATATGAAAATCTTAAATATGACCTTGACCTTTGACCTTGACCTAATTTTCTTAGTTAGGAATCAGGGGACTCAAATAAAAACATTCCAGGGTTATACGGTTAACGGTTTATGAGTTAAAAAAACATACCGACAAATTTATTCCGTAAAGGTAGATAACTCCTATAAAATTTCATCGAATCGCTTCGATCCAAATTAGTCAAAAATTCCTGAGGATGTAACGAACAATTTGTAAAAAGAATTTTGTCGCTTTCTTATTTTGTTACGAAGGAGATGCACACACATGACAAACAGTGAATAGGGAGATAACTCTTACAAAGAAAATGGTTGGGCTTAGCAGGGTGAAATTTAAAAGCGCATAAACTATACGATACAATATGAAAAAAATCTAAGCGACATATTGCGAAACAAACATTTATCGCAAGAACAAAATTTGGCGGAAGAAAAAAATAATAATAATAATAATAATCAGAACAAATACAATAGGCTTTCCACAGAAAAGTGGAAAGACCTAATAATAATACAAATCAGAACAAATACAATAGGCTTTCCACAGAAAAGTGGAAAGACCTAATAATATGGAAAAAACTGGAGTTGTCGTTCGTTTAACGTTGATAGGATAGATAGCACACAACCTACATTCAGTTGTAAGTGGAGGGTTTAAAAAAAAAAGGGGGGCAAAAGGGGGTCTCGGGGAATTTTTTTTTTTTTATTAACGGAACAGAATGGTTAAAAAGGTTTTTTACAATATAAATCAATTGCTTTAAAAAAGCAATTGTAGGGGGTCTTTCCCCCTTTAAAATTAATTGAATTGCGGGGGGGGGGGGGGGGTTGTTTGTTTGTTTGTTTGTTTGTTTGTTTGTTTGTTTGTTTGTTTGTTTGTTTGTTTCTGTATGGGGTCTATATTATTGTTACCGGAGAAGTTTCATGTTTAGTTTGGAAAGTTTTTATTTTATTTTAGGTACAGCGCGCGCGCCACATCACGTGACACGGGTTTATAATAACGAAAAGATAGTCTTTTTATTTCTTTTTAGGTGGGGACGTTAAACAGACAACATCTATACAGATGGAATGTACACAATGTAATTTCTTTTGTCATTGTAGGAAATTGACATTTTAATGACAGTTCACGGGCAGTGCATGTTTTGGATTTAATTGATCCGGTGTAACTTTTAAACCCATTTATTGATTATATTCTGATATTGTACATTTTTCAGCACCTGTTTGTAACACAGATTAGTATTTCAATCTCGGAGCGGACATTTTGTTGTAGGTTTTTACTGAGATTCACGGACCTAGCAAGCGATTTTTACGGCATTGCCATTTCTTTTCTCTAGGAAAAGCTGTGAGAGATATCTGCACAAAGTTTTTTTATAAACTTTCAGTACATGTATGCCCTGCTGACTGCAAATTTTGAGGTCGATTGTACTTGTAGTTTCAGAGAACATGTGGATTTTTTTTTTCAGAAGTGACGCAAGAACAATATTAAATTTCATTTTTTTCATGAAACATGATTGATTGATCATGATCATGATTGACTGATTACTTGATTGATTGATTGATTGATTGATTGATTGATTGATTGATTGATTAGTTGGTTGGTTAGTTGGTTGGTTGGTTGGTTGGTTGGTTGGTTGGTTGGTTGGTTGGTTAAACACGTTGGATAGGGTCAATTGAAACAGCGAAAAAGAAACAAAGAAGATCTTGGACCGTTTATTAAACACATGTGACGGATACATGATTGATTGATCATGATCATGATTGATTGATTGATCATGATCATGATTGATTGATTGATTGATTGATTGATAAGTTGGTTGGTTGGTTGGTTGGTTAAACACTTTGGATAGAGTCAATTGAGACAGCGAAAGAGAAACAAAGATCTTGGACCGTTTTTTAAACACATGAGACGGAAACATGATTGATTGATCATGATCATGATCGATTGATTGATTGATTGATTGATTGATTATTTGGTTTGTTGGTTGGTTGGTTAAACACGTTGGATAGGGTCAATTGAAACAGCGAAAAAGAAACGAAGAAGATCTTGAACCCTATAATTAACACATGAGACGGAAACATGATTGATTGATTGATTGATTGATTGATTGATCATGATCATGATTGATTGATTGATTGATTGATTGATTGGTTGGTTGGTTGGTTGGTTGGTTGGTTGGCAAACACACATAAAAAATTTCAAGTAGTGCCCCAAATCACATATGTACATGACCTTGACCTTTGACCTTGTGACCTTTGTCAAGGTCATTGCTTCACAATGTCATTGCAAAAGACCCTATGGGTCAAGGATCTTTTGTTTAAGAGTTTTGCCTAATAATGGCTTTTTATAAACCATCAATGGGGGTTATGTCCCTTACATAATGGTAAAACCAATACAGTCATAATGTAACAAAGTTGCCCCTTGAAGTACTCAACATTTTTCACTGCTTAAATTTTCTGTATCTATAACCATTCAAGAATTATAGGGAAATCAATGACATATGAAAATCTTAAATATGACCTTGACCTTTGACCTTGACCTAATTTTCTTAGTTAGGAATCAGGGGACTCAAATAAAAACATTCCAGGGTTATACGGTTAACGGTTTATGAGTTAAAAAAACATACCGACAAATTTATTCCGTAAAGGTAGATAACTCCTATAAAATTTCATCGAATCGCTTCGATCCAAATTAGTCAAAAATTCCTGAGGATGTAACGAACAATTTGTAAAAAGAATTTTGTCGCTTTCTTATTTTGTTACGAAGGAGATGCACACACATGACAAACAGTGAATAGGGAGATAACTCTTACAAAGAAAATGGTTGGGCTTAGCAGGGTGAAATTTAAAAGCGCATAAACTATACGATACAATATGAAAAAAATCTAAGCGACATATTGCGAAACAAACATTTATCGCAAGAACAAAATTTGGCGGAAGAAAAAAATAATAATAATAATAATAATCAGAACAAATACAATAGGCTTTCCACAGAAAAGTGGAAAGACCTAATAATAATAAAAATCAGAACAAATACAATAGGCTTTCCACAGAAAAGTGGAAAGACCTAATAATATGGAAAAAACTGGAGTTGTCGTTCGTTTAACGTTGATAGGATAGATAGCACACAACCTACATTCAGTTGTAAGTGGAGGGTTTAAAAAAAAAAGGGGGGCAAAAGGGGGTCTCGGGGAATTTTTTTTTTTTTATTAACGGAACAGAATGGTTAAAAAGGTTTTTTACAATATAAATCAATTGCTTTAAAAAAGCAATTGTAGGGGGTCTTTCCCCCTTTAAAATTAATTGAATTGCGGGGGGGGGGGGGTTGTTTGTTTGTTTGTTTGTTTGTTTGTTTGTTTGTTTGTTTCTGTATGGGGTCTATATTATTGTTACCGGAGAAGTTTCATGTTTAGTTTGGAAAGTTTTTATTTTATTTTAGGTACAGCGCGCGCGCCACATCACGTGACACGGGTTTATAATAACGAAAAGATAGTCTTTTTATTTCTTTTTAGGTGGGGACGTTAAACAGACAACATCTATACAGATGGAATGTACACAATGTAATTTCTTTTGTCATTGTAGGAAATTGACATTTTAATGACAGTTCACGGGCAGTGCATGTTTTGGATTTAATTGATCCGGTGTAACTTTTAAACCCATTTATTGATTATATTCTGATATTGTACATTTTTCAGCACCTGTTTGTAACACAGATTAGTATTTCAATCTCGGAGCGGACATTTTGTTGTAGGTTTTTACTGAGATTCACGGACCTAGCAAGCGATTTTTACGGCATTGCCATTTCTTTTCTCTAGGAAAAGCTGTGAGAGATATCTGCACAAAGTTTTTTTATAAACTTTCAGTACATGTATGCCCTGCTGACTGCAAATTTTGAGGTCGATTGTACTTGTAGTTTCAGAGAACATGTGGATTTTTTTTTTCAGAAGTGACGCAAGAACAATATTAAATTTCATTTTTTTCATGAAACATGATTGATTGATCATGATCATGATTGACTGATTACTTGATTGATTGATTGATTGATTGATTGATTGATTGATTGATTGATTAGTTGGTTGGTTAGTTGGTTGGTTGGTTGGTTGGTTGGTTGGTTAAACACGTTGGATAGGGTCAATTGAAACAGCGAAAAAGAAACAAAGAAGATCTTGGACCGTTTATTAAACACATGTGACGGATACATGATTGATTGATCATGATCATGATTGATTGATTGATTGATTGATTGATAAGTTGGTTGGTTGGTTGGTTGGTTAAACACTTTGGATAGAGTCAATTGAGACAGCGAAAGAGAAACAAAGATCTTGGACCGTTTTTTAAACACATGAGACGGAAACATGATTGATTGATCATGATCATGATCGATTGATTGATTGATTGATTGATTGATTATTTGGTTTGTTGGTTGGTTGGTTAAACACGTTGGATAGGGTCAATTGAAACAGCGAAAAAGAAACGAAGAAGATCTTGAACCCTATAATTAACACATGAGACGGAAACATGATTGATTGATTGATTGATTGATTGATTGATCATGATCATGATTGATTGATTGATTGATTGATTGATTGGTTGGTTGGTTGGTTGGTTGGTTGGCAAACACACATAAAAAAATTCAAGTAGTGCCCCAAATCATATGTACATGACCTTGACCTTTGACCTTGTGACCTTTGTCAAGGTCATTGCTTCACAATGTCATTGCAAAAGACCCTATGGGTCAAGGATCTTTTGTTTAAGAGTTTTGCCTAATAATGGCTTTTTATAAACCATCAATGGGGGTTATGTCCCTTACATAATGGTAAAACCAATACAGTCATAATGTAACAAAGTTGCCCCTTGAAGTACTCAACATTTTTCACTGCTTAAATTTTCTGTATCTATAACCATTCAAGAATTATAGGGAAATCAATGACATATGAAAATCTTAAATATGACCTTGACCTTTGACCTTGACCTAATTTTCTTAGTTAGGAATCAGGGGACTCAAATAAAAACATTCCAGGGTTATACGGTTAACGGTTTATGAGTTAAAAAAACATACCGACAAATTTATTCCGTAAAGGTAGATAACTCCTATAAAATTTCATCGAATCGCTTCGATCCAAATTAGTCAAAAATTCCTGAGGATGTAACGAACAATTTGTAAAAAGAATTTTGTCGCTTTCTTATTTTGTTACGAAGGAGATGCACACACATGACAAACAGTGAATAGGGAGATAACTCTTACAAAGAAAATGGTTGGGCTTAGCAGGGTGAAATTTAAAAGCGCATAAACTATACGATACAATATGAAAAAAATCTAAGCGACATATTGCGAAACAAACATTTATCGCAAGAACAAAATTTGGCGGAAGAAAAAAATAATAATAATAATAATAATCAGAACAAATACAATAGGCTTTCCACAGAAAAGTGGAAAGACCTAATAATAATAAAAATCAGAACAAATACAATAGGCTTTCCACAGAAAAGTGGAAAGACCTAATAATATGGAAAAAACTGGAGTTGTCGTTCGTTTAACGTTGATAGGATAGATAGCACACAACCTACATTCAGTTGTAAGTGGAGGGTTTAAAAAAAAAAGGGGGGCAAAAGGGGGTCTCGGGGAATTTTTTTTTTTTTATTAACGGAACAGAATGGTTAAAAAGGTTTTTTACAATATAAATCAATTGCTTTAAAAAAGCAATTGTAGGGGGTCTTTCCCCCTTTAAAATTAATTGAATTGCGGGGGGGGGGGGGTTGTTTGTTTGTTTGTTTGTTTGTTTGTTTGTTTGTTTGTTTCTGTATGGGGTCTATATTATTGTTACCGGAGAAGTTTCATGTTTAGTTTGGAAAGTTTTTATTTTATTTTAGGTACAGCGCGCGCGCCACATCACGTGACACGGGTTTATAATAACGAAAAGATAGTCTTTTTATTTCTTTTTAGGTGGGGACGTTAAACAGACAACATCTATACAGATGGAATGTACACAATGTAATTTCTTTTGTCATTGTAGGAAATTGACATTTTAATGACAGTTCACGGGCAGTGCATGTTTTGGATTTAATTGATCCGGTGTAACTTTTAAACCCATTTATTGATTATATTCTGATATTGTACATTTTTCAGCACCTGTTTGTAACACAGATTAGTATTTCAATCTCGGAGCGGACATTTTGTTGTAGGTTTTTACTGAGATTCACGGACCTAGCAAGCGATTTTTACGGCATTGCCATTTCTTTTCTCTAGGAAAAGCTGTGAGAGATATCTGCACAAAGTTTTTTTATAAACTTTCAGTACATGTATGCCCTGCTGACTGCAAATTTTGAGGTCGATTGTACTTGTAGTTTCAGAGAACATGTGGATTTTTTTTTTCAGAAGTGACGCAAGAACAATATTAAATTTCATTTTTTTCATGAAACATGATTGATTGATCATGATCATGATTGACTGATTACTTGATTGATTGATTGATTGATTGATTGATTGATTGATTGATTGATTAGTTGGTTGGTTAGTTGGTTGGTTGGTTGGTTGGTTGGTTGGTTAAACACGTTGGATAGGGTCAATTGAAACAGCGAAAAAGAAACAAAGAAGATCTTGGACCGTTTATTAAACACATGTGACGGATACATGATTGATTGATCATGATCATGATTGATTGATTGATTGATTGATTGATAAGTTGGTTGGTTGGTTGGTTGGTTAAACACTTTGGATAGAGTCAATTGAGACAGCGAAAGAGAAACAAAGATCTTGGACCGTTTTTTAAACACATGAGACGGAAACATGATTGATTGATCATGATCATGATCGATTGATTGATTGATTGATTGATTGATTATTTGGTTTGTTGGTTGGTTGGTTAAACACGTTGGATAGGGTCAATTGAAACAGCGAAAAAGAAACGAAGAAGATCTTGAACCCTATAATTAACACATGAGACGGAAACATGATTGATTGATTGATTGATTGATTGATTGATCATGATCATGATTGATTGATTGATTGATTGATTGATTGGTTGGTTGGTTGGTTGGTTGGTTGGCAAACACACATAAAAAAATTCAAGTAGTGCCCCAAATCACATATGTACATGACCTTGACCTTTGACCTTGTGACCTTTGTCAAGGTCATTGCTTCACAATGTCATTGCAAAAGACCCTATGGGTCAAGGATCTTTTGTTTAAGAGTTTTGCCTAATAATGGCTTTTTATAAACCATCAATGGGGGTTATGTCCCTTACATAATGGTAAAACCAATACAGTCATAATGTAACAAAGTTGCCCCTTGAAGTACTCAACATTTTTCACTGCTTAAATTTTCTGTATCTATAACCATTCAAGAATTATAGGGAAATCAATGACATATGAAAATCTTAAATATGACCTTGACCTTTGACCTTGACCTAATTTTCTTAGTTAGGAATCAGGGGACTCAAATAAAAACATTCCAGGGTTATACGGTTAACGGTTTATGAGTTAAAAAAACATACCGACAAATTTATTCCGTAAAGGTAGATAACTCCTATAAAATTTCATCGAATCGCTTCGATCCAAATTAGTCAAAAATTCCTGAGGATGTAACGAACAATTTGTAAAAAGAATTTTGTCGCTTTCTTATTTTGTTACGAAGGAGATGCACACACATGACAAACAGTGAATAGGGAGATAACTCTTACAAAGAAAATGGTTGGGCTTAGCAGGGTGAAATTTAAAAGCGCATAAACTATACGATACAATATGAAAAAAATCTAAGCGACATATTGCGAAACAAACATTTATCGCAAGAACAAAATTTGGCGGAAGAAAAAAATAATAATAATAATAATAATCAGAACAAATACAATAGGCTTTCCACAGAAAAGTGGAAAGACCTAATAATAAAAAAAATCAGAACAAATACAATAGGCTTTCCACAGAAAAGTGGAAAGACCTAATAATATGGAAAAAACTGGAGTTGTCGTTCGTTTAACGTTGATAGGATAGATAGCACACAACCTACATTCAGTTGTAAGTGGAGGGTTTAAAAAAAAAAGGGGGGCAAAAGGGGGTCTCGGGGAATTTTTTTTTTTTTATTAACGGAACAGAATGGTTAAAAAGGTTTTTTACAATATAAATCAATTGCTTTAAAAAAGCAATTGTAGGGGGTCTTTCCCCCTTTAAAATTAATTGAATTGCGGGGGGGGGGGTTGTTTGTTTGTTTGTTTGTTTGTTTGTTTGTTTGTTTGTTTCTGTATGGGGTCTATATTATTGTTACCGGAGAAGTTTCATGTTTAGTTTGGAAAGTTTTTATTTTATTTTAGGTACAGCGCGCGCGCCACATCACGTGACACGGGTTTATAATAACGAAAAGATAGTCTTTTTATTTCTTTTTAGGTGGGGACGTTAAACAGACAACATCTATACAGATGGAATGTACACAATGTAATTTCTTTTGTCATTGTAGGAAATTGACATTTTAATGACAGTTCACGGGCAGTGCATGTTTTGGATTTAATTGATCCGGTGTAACTTTTAAACCCATTTATTGATTATATTCTGATATTGTACATTTTTCAGCACCTGTTTGTAACACAGATTAGTATTTCAATCTCGGAGCGGACATTTTGTTGTAGGTTTTTACTGAGATTCACGGACCTAGCAAGCGATTTTTACGGCATTGCCATTTCTTTTCTCTAGGAAAAGCTGTGAGAGATATCTGCACAAAGTTTTTTTATAAACTTTCAGTACATGTATGCCCTGCTGACTGCAAATTTTGAGGTCGATTGTACTTGTAGTTTCAGAGAACATGTGGATTTTTTTTTTCAGAAGTGACGCAAGAACAATATTAAATTTCATTTTTTTCATGAAACATGATTGATTGATCATGATCATGATTGACTGATTACTTGATTGATTGATTGATTGATTGATTGATTGATTGATTGATTGATTAGTTGGTTGGTTAGTTGGTTGGTTGGTTGGTTGGTTGGTTGGTTAAACACGTTGGATAGGGTCAATTGAAACAGCGAAAAAGAAACAAAGAAGATCTTGGACCGTTTATTAAACACATGTGACGGATACATGATTGATTGATCATGATCATGATTGATTGATTGATTGATTGATTGATAAGTTGGTTGGTTGGTTGGTTGGTTAAACACTTTGGATAGAGTCAATTGAGACAGCGAAAGAGAAACAAAGATCTTGGACCGTTTTTTAAACACATGAGACGGAAACATGATTGATTGATCATGATCATGATCGATTGATTGATTGATTGATTGATTGATTATTTGGTTTGTTGGTTGGTTGGTTAAACACGTTGGATAGGGTCAATTGAAACAGCGAAAAAGAAACGAAGAAGATCTTGAACCCTATAATTAACACATGAGACGGAAACATGATTGATTGATTGATTGATTGATTGATTGATCATGATCATGATTGATTGATTGATTGATTGATTGATTGGTTGGTTGGTTGGTTGGTTGGTTGGCAAACACACATAAAAAAATTCAAGTAGTGCCCCAAATCACATATGTACATGACCTTGACCTTTGACCTTGTGACCTTTGTCAAGGTCATTGCTTCACAATGTCATTGCAAAAGACCCTATGGGTCAAGGATCTTTTGTTTAAGAGTTTTGCCTAATAATGGCTTTTTATAAACCATCAATGGGGGTTATGTCCCTTACATAATGGTAAAACCAATACAGTCATAATGTAACAAAGTTGCCCCTTGAAGTACTCAACATTTTTCACTGCTTAAATTTTCTGTATCTATAACCATTCAAGAATTATAGGGAAATCAATGACATATGAAAATCTTAAATATGACCTTGACCTTTGACCTTGACCTAATTTTCTTAGTTAGGAATCAGGGGACTCAAATAAAAACATTCCAGGGTTATACGGTTAACGGTTTATGAGTTAAAAAAACATACCGACAAATTTATTCCGTAAAGGTAGATAACTCCTATAAAATTTCATCGAATCGCTTCGATCCAAATTAGTCAAAAATTCCTGAGGATGTAACGAACAATTTGTAAAAAGAATTTTGTCGCTTTCTTATTTTGTTACGAAGGAGATGCACACACATGACAAACAGTGAATAGGGAGATAACTCTTACAAAGAAAATGGTTGGGCTTAGCAGGGTGAAATTTAAAAGCGCATAAACTATACGATACAATATGAAAAAAATCTAAGCGACATATTGCGAAACAAACATTTATCGCAAGAACAAAATTTGGCGGAAGAAAAAAATAATAATAATAATAATAATCAGAACAAATACAATAGGCTTTCCACAGAAAAGTGGAAAGACCTAATAATAAAAAAAATCAGAACAAATACAATAGGCTTTCCACAGAAAAGTGGAAAGACCTAATAATATGGAAAAAACTGGAGTTGTCGTTCGTTTAACGTTGATAGGATAGATAGCACACAACCTACATTCAGTTGTAAGTGGAGGGTTTAAAAAAAAAAGGGGGGCAAAAGGGGGTCTCGGGGAATTTTTTTTTTTTTATTAACGGAACAGAATGGTTAAAAAGGTTTTTTACAATATAAATCAATTGCTTTAAAAAAGCAATTGTAGGGGGTCTTTCCCCCTTTAAAATTAATTGAATTGCGGGGGGGGGGGGTTGTTTGTTTGTTTGTTTGTTTGTTTGTTTGTTTGTTTGTTTCTGTATGGGGTCTATATTATTGTTACCGGAGAAGTTTCATGTTTAGTTTGGAAAGTTTTTATTTTATTTTAGGTACAGCGCGCGCGCCACATCACGTGACACGGGTTTATAATAACGAAAAGATAGTCTTTTTATTTCTTTTTAGGTGGGGACGTTAAACAGACAACATCTATACAGATGGAATGTACACAATGTAATTTCTTTTGTCATTGTAGGAAATTGACATTTTAATGACAGTTCACGGGCAGTGCATGTTTTGGATTTAATTGATCCGGTGTAACTTTTAAACCCATTTATTGATTATATTCTGATATTGTACATTTTTCAGCACCTGTTTGTAACACAGATTAGTATTTCAATCTCGGAGCGGACATTTTGTTGTAGGTTTTTACTGAGATTCACGGACCTAGCAAGCGATTTTTACGGCATTGCCATTTCTTTTCTCTAGGAAAAGCTGTGAGAGATATCTGCACAAAGTTTTTTTATAAACTTTCAGTACATGTATGCCCTGCTGACTGCAAATTTTGAGGTCGATTGTACTTGTAGTTTCAGAGAACATGTGGATTTTTTTTTTCAGAAGTGACGCAAGAACAATATTAAATTTCATTTTTTTCATGAAACATGATTGATTGATCATGATCATGATTGACTGATTACTTGATTGATTGATTGATTGATTGATTGATTGATTGATTGATTGATTAGTTGGTTGGTTAGTTGGTTGGTTGGTTGGTTGGTTGGTTGGTTAAACACGTTGGATAGGGTCAATTGAAACAGCGAAAAAGAAACAAAGAAGATCTTGGACCGTTTATTAAACACATGTGACGGATACATGATTGATTGATCATGATCATGATTGATTGATTGATTGATTGATTGATAAGTTGGTTGGTTGGTTGGTTGGTTAAACACTTTGGATAGAGTCAATTGAGACAGCGAAAGAGAAACAAAGATCTTGGACCGTTTTTTAAACACATGAGACGGAAACATGATTGATTGATCATGATCATGATCGATTGATTGATTGATTGATTGATTGATTATTTGGTTTGTTGGTTGGTTGGTTAAACACGTTGGATAGGGTCAATTGAAACAGCGAAAAAGAAACGAAGAAGATCTTGAACCCTATAATTAACACATGAGACGGAAACATGATTGATTGATTGATTGATTGATTGATTGATCATGATCATGATTGATTGATTGATTGATTGATTGATTGGTTGGTTGGTTGGTTGGTTGGTTGGCAAACACACATAAAAAAATTCAAGTAGTGCCCCAAATCACATATGTACATGACCTTGACCTTTGACCTTGTGACCTTTGTCAAGGTCATTGCTTCACAATGTCATTGCAAAAGACCCTATGGGTCAAGGATCTTTTGTTTAAGAGTTTTGCCTAATAATGGCTTTTTATAAACCATCAATGGGGGTTATGTCCCTTACATAATGGTAAAACCAATACAGTCATAATGTAACAAAGTTGCCCCTTGAAGTACTCAACATTTTTCACTGCTTAAATTTTCTGTATCTATAACCATTCAAGAATTATAGGGAAATCAATGACATATGAAAATCTTAAATATGACCTTGACCTTTGACCTTGACCTAATTTTCTTAGTTAGGAATCAGGGGACTCAAATAAAAACATTCCAGGGTTATACGGTTAACGGTTTATGAGTTAAAAAAACATACCGACAAATTTATTCCGTAAAGGTAGATAACTCCTATAAAATTTCATCGAATCGCTTCGATCCAAATTAGTCAAAAATTCCTGAGGATGTAACGAACAATTTGTAAAAAGAATTTTGTCGCTTTCTTATTTTGTTACGAAGGAGATGCACACACATGACAAACAGTGAATAGGGAGATAACTCTTACAAAGAAAATGGTTGGGCTTAGCAGGGTGAAATTTAAAAGCGCATAAACTATACGATACAATATGAAAAAAATCTAAGCGACATATTGCGAAACAAACATTTATCGCAAGAACAAAATTTGGCGGAAGAAAAAAATAATAATAATAATAATAATCAGAACAAATACAATAGGCTTTCCACAGAAAAGTGGAAAGACCTAATAATAAAAAAAATCAGAACAAATACAATAGGCTTTCCACAGAAAAGTGGAAAGACCTAATAATATGGAAAAAACTGGAGTTGTCGTTCGTTTAACGTTGATAGGATAGATAGCACACAACCTACATTCAGTTGTAAGTGGAGGGTTTAAAAAAAAAAGGGGGGCAAAAGGGGGTCTCGGGGAATTTTTTTTTTTTTATTAACGGAACAGAATGGTTAAAAAGGTTTTTTACAATATAAATCAATTGCTTTAAAAAAGCAATTGTAGGGGGTCTTTCCCCCTTTAAAATTAATTGAATTGCGGGGGGGGGGTTGTTTGTTTGTTTGTTTGTTTGTTTGTTTGTTTGTTTGTTTCTGTATGGGGTCTATATTATTGTTACCGGAGAAGTTTCATGTTTAGTTTGGAAAGTTTTTATTTTATTTTAGGTACAGCGCGCGCGCCACATCACGTGACACGGGTTTATAATAACGAAAAGATAGTCTTTTTATTTCTTTTTAGGTGGGGACGTTAAACAGACAACATCTATACAGATGGAATGTACACAATGTAATTTCTTTTGTCATTGTAGGAAATTGACATTTTAATGACAGTTCACGGGCAGTGCATGTTTTGGATTTAATTGATCCGGTGTAACTTTTAAACCCATTTATTGATTATATTCTGATATTGTACATTTTTCAGCACCTGTTTGTAACACAGATTAGTATTTCAATCTCGGAGCGGACATTTTGTTGTAGGTTTTTACTGAGATTCACGGACCTAGCAAGCGATTTTTACGGCATTGCCATTTCTTTTCTCTAGGAAAAGCTGTGAGAGATATCTGCACAAAGTTTTTTTATAAACTTTCAGTACATGTATGCCCTGCTGACTGCAAATTTTGAGGTCGATTGTACTTGTAGTTTCAGAGAACATGTGGATTTTTTTTTTCAGAAGTGACGCAAGAACAATATTAAATTTCATTTTTTTCATGAAACATGATTGATTGATCATGATCATGATTGACTGATTACTTGATTGATTGATTGATTGATTGATTGATTGATTGATTAGTTGGTTGGTTAGTTGGTTGGTTGGTTGGTTGGTTGGTTGGTTAAACACGTTGGATAGGGTCAATTGAAACAGCGAAAAAGAAACAAAGAAGATCTTGGACCGTTTATTAAACACATGTGACGGATACATGATTGATTGATCATGATCATGATTGATTGATTGATTGATTGATTGATAAGTTGGTTGGTTGGTTGGTTGGTTAAACACTTTGGATAGAGTCAATTGAGACAGCGAAAGAGAAACAAAGATCTTGGACCGTTTTTTAAACACATGAGACGGAAACATGATTGATTGATCATGATCATGATCGATTGATTGATTGATTGATTGATTGATTATTTGGTTTGTTGGTTGGTTGGTTAAACACGTTGGATAGGGTCAATTGAAACAGCGAAAAAGAAACGAAGAAGATCTTGAACCCTATAATTAACACATGAGACGGAAACATGATTGATTGATTGATTGATTGATTGATTGATCATGATCATGATTGATTGATTGATTGATTGATTGATTGGTTGGTTGGTTGGTTGGTTGGTTGGCAAACACACATAAAAAAATTCAAGTAGTGCCCCAAATCACATATGTACATGACCTTGACCTTTGACCTTGTGACCTTTGTCAAGGTCATTGCTTCACAATGTCATTGCAAAAGACCCTATGGGTCAAGGATCTTTTGTTTAAGAGTTTTGCCTAATAATGGCTTTTTATAAACCATCAATGGGGGTTATGTCCCTTACATAATGGTAAAACCAATACAGTCATAATGTAACAAAGTTGCCCCTTGAAGTACTCAACATTTTTCACTGCTTAAATTTTCTGTATCTATAACCATTCAAGAATTATAGGGAAATCAATGACATATGAAAATCTTAAATATGACCTTGACCTTTGACCTTGACCTAATTTTCTTAGTTAGGAATCAGGGGACTCAAATAAAAACATTCCAGGGTTATACGGTTAACGGTTTATGAGTTAAAAAAACATACCGACAAATTTATTCCGTAAAGGTAGATAACTCCTATAAAATTTCATCGAATCGCTTCGATCCAAATTAGTCAAAAATTCCTGAGGATGTAACGAACAATTTGTAAAAAGAATTTTGTCGCTTTCTTATTTTGTTACGAAGGAGATGCACACACATGACAAACAGTGAATAGGGAGATAACTCTTACAAAGAAAATGGTTGGGCTTAGCAGGGTGAAATTTAAAAGCGCATAAACTATACGATACAATATGAAAAAAATCTAAGCGACATATTGCGAAACAAACATTTATCGCAAGAACAAAATTTGGCGGAAGAAAAAAATAATAATAATAATAATAATCAGAACAAATACAATAGGCTTTCCACAGAAAAGTGGAAAGACCTAATAATAAAAAAAATCAGAACAAATACAATAGGCTTTCCACAGAAAAGTGGAAAGACCTAATAATATGGAAAAAACTGGAGTTGTCGTTCGTTTAACGTTGATAGGATAGATAGCACACAACCTACATTCAGTTGTAAGTGGAGGGTTTAAAAAAAAAAGGGGGGCAAAAGGGGGTCTCGGGGAATTTTTTTTTTTTTATTAACGGAACAGAATGGTTAAAAAGGTTTTTTACAATATAAATCAATTGCTTTAAAAAAGCAATTGTAGGGGGTCTTTCCCCCTTTAAAATTAATTGAATTGCGGGGGGGGGGTTGTTTGTTTGTTTGTTTGTTTGTTTGTTTGTTTGTTTGTTTCTGTATGGGGTCTATATTATTGTTACCGGAGAAGTTTCATGTTTAGTTTGGAAAGTTTTTATTTTATTTTAGGTACAGCGCGCGCGCCACATCACGTGACACGGGTTTATAATAACGAAAAGATAGTCTTTTTATTTCTTTTTAGGTGGGGACGTTAAACAGACAACATCTATACAGATGGAATGTACACAATGTAATTTCTTTTGTCATTGTAGGAAATTGACATTTTAATGACAGTTCACGGGCAGTGCATGTTTTGGATTTAATTGATCCGGTGTAACTTTTAAACCCATTTATTGATTATATTCTGATATTGTACATTTTTCAGCACCTGTTTGTAACACAGATTAGTATTTCAATCTCGGAGCGGACATTTTGTTGTAGGTTTTTACTGAGATTCACGGACCTAGCAAGCGATTTTTACGGCATTGCCATTTCTTTTCTCTAGGAAAAGCTGTGAGAGATATCTGCACAAAGTTTTTTTATAAACTTTCAGTACATGTATGCCCTGCTGACTGCAAATTTTGAGGTCGATTGTACTTGTAGTTTCAGAGAACATGTGGATTTTTTTTTTCAGAAGTGACGCAAGAACAATATTAAATTTCATTTTTTTCATGAAACATGATTGATTGATCATGATCATGATTGACTGATTACTTGATTGATTGATTGATTGATTGATTGATTGATTGATTGATTGATTAGTTGGTTGGTTAGTTGGTTGGTTGGTTGGTTGGTTGGTTGGTTGGTTGGTTGGTTGGTTAAACACGTTGGATAGGGTCAATTGAAACAGCGAAAAAGAAACAAAGAAGATCTTGGACCGTTTATTAAACACATGTGACGGATACATGATTGATTGATCATGATCATGATTGATTGATTGATTGATTGATTGATAAGTTGGTTGGTTGGTTGGTTGGTTAAACACTTTGGATAGAGTCAATTGAGACAGCGAAAGAGAAACAAAGATCTTGGACCGTTTTTTAAACACATGAGACGGAAACATGATTGATTGATCATGATCATGATCGATTGATTGATTGATTGATTGATTGATTATTTGGTTTGTTGGTTGGTTGGTTAAACACGTTGGATAGGGTCAATTGAAACAGCGAAAAAGAAACGAAGAAGATCTTGAACCCTATAATTAACACATGAGACGGAAACATGATTGATTGATTGATTGATTGATTGATTGATCATGATCATGATTGATTGATTGATTGATTGATTGATTGGTTGGTTGGTTGGTTGGTTGGTTGGCAAACACACATAAAAAAATTCAAGTAGTGCCCCAAATCACATATGTACATGACCTTGACCTTTGACCTTGTGACCTTTGTCAAGGTCATTGCTTCACAATGTCATTGCAAAAGACCCTATGGGTCAAGGATCTTTTGTTTAAGAGTTTTGCCTAATAATGGCTTTTTATAAACCATCAATGGGGGTTATGTCCCTTACATAATGGTAAAACCAATACAGTCATAATGTAACAAAGTTGCCCCTTGAAGTACTCAACATTTTTCACTGCTTAAATTTTCTGTATCTATAACCATTCAAGAATTATAGGGAAATCAATGACATATGAAAATCTTAAATATGACCTTGACCTTTGACCTTGACCTAATTTTCTTAGTTAGGAATCAGGGGACTCAAATAAAAACATTCCAGGGTTATACGGTTAACGGTTTATGAGTTAAAAAAACATACCGACAAATTTATTCCGTAAAGGTAGATAACTCCTATAAAATTTCATCGAATCGCTTCGATCCAAATTAGTCAAAAATTCCTGAGGATGTAACGAACAATTTGTAAAAAGAATTTTGTCGCTTTCTTATTTTGTTACGAAGGAGATGCACACACATGACAAACAGTGAATAGGGAGATAACTCTTACAAAGAAAATGGTTGGGCTTAGCAGGGTGAAATTTAAAAGCGCATAAACTATACGATACAATATGAAAAAAATCTAAGCGACATATTGCGAAACAAACA